>NW_012103365.1:3855138-3856079 GCF_000951045.1 Mandrillus leucophaeus
TGGCGTGATCTCCGCTCACTGCAGCATCTGCTTCCTGGGTTCAGGTGATTCTCATGCCTCAGCCTCCCAAGAAGCTGGAATTACAGGCATGTGCCGCCACACCCGGCTGATTTTTGTATTTTAGTAGAGAAGGGGTTTCACCATGTAGCCAGGCTGTTCTTGAACTCCTGACCTCACGTGATCCGCCTGCCTTGGCCTCCCAAAGTGCTTGGATTACAGGCGTGAGACACTGCACCCGGCCTTGTTTTCTTTTTTTTTTTGAGATGAGGTCTTACTCTGTGGCCCAGGCTAGAGTGCAGTGGTTGGTATACTCACAGCTTACTGCAGTCTTGACCTCCCCGGGCTCAGGTGATCATCTCAACTCAGTGTCCCGAGTAGCTCAGACTGTAGGAGTGCATCACCAGGGCTGGCTGAGTTTTGTATTTTTTTTTTTTTTTTTTTTTTGTAGAGACAGAGTTTTGCCCTGTTGCCTAGACTGGTCTCAAACTCCTGGGTCTCAAGCAATCCTCCCACCTTGGCCTTCCAAAGTGCTAGGATTATAGGCATAAGCCAACACACTTGGCCTTGTTTTCATTTTTTTAAGGAGCAGATTAAATTTTGGGATGTGTTTGCCGAAGTTGATGACTTTTACATCAAGAATATCAATTTTGGCCGGGTGCCGTGGCTCACGCCTGTAATTCCAGCACTTTGGAAAGCCGAGGCAGGCGGATCACGAGGTCAGGAGATTGAGACCATCCCGGTCAACGTGGTAAAACACCGTCTCTACTAAAACTACAGAAATTAGCTGGGGGTGGTGGTGGGAGCCTATAATCCCAGCTACTTGGGAGGCTGAGTCAGAATTGCTTGAACCCAGGAGTTGGAGGTTGCAGTGAGCCAAGATCACACCACTGCACTCCTGCCTGGTGACAGAGTGAGACTCCATCTCAAAAAAAAAAATATAT
>NW_012103365.1:3856506-3868550 GCF_000951045.1 Mandrillus leucophaeus
TTCTCTTAAAAGATTAATATTTTTAATGACAGAAGTGAGTTCTTTTTTTCTTCCTTAATGACTGTATTAGTTTGTTCTCATACTGCTAGGAAGAAATACCTGAGACTGGGTAATTTATAAAGGAAAGAGGTTTAATTGACTCACAGTTCCCATTGCTGGGGAGGCCTCAGGAGACTTACAGTCATGGCAAAAGGCGAAGGAGAAGCAGGTACCTTCTTCAGAGGGTGGCAGGACGGAGTGAGCGCAAGCAGGGGAAATGCCAGTCGCTTGTAAAACCGTCAGATCTCGTGAAACTCACGATCATGAGAACAGCATGGGAGAAACAGCCCCCCTGATCCAATTACCTCCACTTGGTCCTGCCCTTGACATGTAGGGATTATGTGGATTACAATTCAAGGTGAGATTTTGGGTGAGGACACAGCCAAACCATGTCATTGGCCAAATAGGAGATATTGTCCATGTCATTTCACAGAGATCTGCCTCATTGTTTTTAATGGCTGCACAGTGTTCTGCAGTTTCGTACATTGGCCACTCTTCTGTTGTTCATCATTTAGGTGGCTCTGGTTTTGCTCTGAAAATAGTGTGATCAGCATTTTTACATGTGTGTGTGAATTTTCTTGTGAAATAGATTTCCAGGGAGAAGTTTTTGCAAAATGCTTCTTGCAAGATATTATATCAGTTGTACCTACCCATGGTGAATGCAATGCTAATTATTGAATAGTCTCGGTCTCTTTCATTGTTTACCAGCTGCTGGGTAGAAAATAGGCTGTCTCTTTAATTTCTATCCTATAATCACTCATGAGGCTGAGCTTTTAAAATCTGTTCACTGTCATTGATATTTCTTATGTGAACCCTCTCTCCTGATTATTATTGTTGTTTGAGACAGTCTCACTCTGTCGCCCAGGCTGGAGAGCAGTGGCACAATCTTGGGTCACTGCACCCTTGACCTCCCTGGTGGCTCAAGTGATCCTCCCACCTCACCCTCCCGAGTAGCTGGGATCACAGGCATTCACTACCATGCCCGGCTATGTTTGTTTGTTTGTTTGTTTTCCAATAGAGATGGAGTCTCACTTTGTTGCCCAGGCTGCTCTTAAACTCCTGGGCTCAAATGATCTGCCCTCCTTGACCTCCCAAAGTGTTGGGATTACAGGTGCGAGCCACTGCTTCCAGTCCATGTTATTTCCTGTTGGACTGTTTGTCGTGTCTTGTTTGGTTGTGGTTTTCTTAGTGATTTGTAAGAACTTTTTATTTCAGGCATAGTTATCCTTTGCCTTTGCTTTGGTAGCAGTATTTTCTCTCAAGCTGATGCTTGTCTCTTGGTTCAACTCGTACAGTACATTTCGTAATTCAGAAATTGTAAATCTTTTTTTCTTTATTTTGAGACAGGATCTTGCTATGTTGCCCAGGCTGGTCTCAAATTCCTGGGCTCAGGTGATCTTCCTGCCTCAGTCTCCTATGTAGCTGGGATGTAGGCGCTTGCCTCTGTGCCCGCTTCAGAAGTTCTAAATCTTTATGATACAAAGTCCGACAATCTTTACCTTTATAGGTTGTGAGTTTGGGGCCATGCTTAGGCTATTTCCAATTATTGTAACTTTCTTTTATCATTTTTCTGGCTTTGGTTTTATGGTTGAATTGTTCATCTGTCTTTTTTAGTGTGTTGTAAGGTTGTAGTATTAATTTTATTCTACATCATTAGCCATATGTCCCCATACCAACTACTGAATGGTCTGTATTTCCCCATTGATTTGAGACAACACTTGTATTATATATAAATGGTTTTTTTTTTTTTTTTTTTTTTTTTTTTTTTTTTTTTTTTTTTTTTTTTTTTGGCGACAGATTCTCGCTCTTTGTTCAGGCTGGAGTGCAATGGTGCAATATTGGCTCACTGCAACCTCCGCCTCCCAGGTTCAAGTGATTATCCTGTCTCAGCCTCTTGAGAAGCTGTGATTACAGACATGCACCACCATGCCCAGCTAATTTTTTGTATTTTTGGTAGAGATGGGGTTTCGCCATGTTGGCCAGGCTGGTCTTGAACTCCTGACCTTGGGTGACTCACCCGCCTCAGCCTCCCAAAGTGTTGGGATTACGGGTGTAAACCACTGCACCCAGCCTTATACACTAAATTCTTACTTACACTTTAACATTGCAGTGTGTGTTTCATCCTTGACTTCCTGTTAAATTGCTTTCTTTCTTTCTTTTTTTTTTTTTGAGACAGAGTCTTGCTGTGTCACCCAGGCTGGAGTGCAGTGGCACAATCTCGGCTCACCACAACCTGCCTCCTGGGTTCAAGTGATTCTCCTGCCTCAGCCTCCCGAGTAGCTGAGATTACAGGCATGAGCCACCATGCGCGGCTAAGTTTTTGTATTTTTAGTAGAGGCGGAGTTTCACCATGTTGGCCAGGCTGGTCTCGAACTTCTGACCTCAGGTGATCTGCCCGCCTTGGCCTCCCAAAATGCTAGGATTACAAGAGTGAGCCACTATGCTTGGTCTAAATTGCTTTCTTTCAATCTGATGGCTCAAAATGTTGACTTCCAAAGGCTTTTAGTTGCAAATCGAGTCAGATGCAATTCCCACAGCTTGTTTTGCAGATGTAAGGATAGGTTTTTACCAGGGAATTGCTGAGTATTCTTAGTCCATTTGAGCAGCTTTGCTCCAGGAGGGAAGAAGAAAAAGAAAGAATCCTAGGAAAGGACATCTGCCTCTCAAGAGTGCATTTCCTTTCATCAGGAAAGCAGTATCTTTTCAGGAAACTCTACACAGTAGACCTGTTATTATAAAAGAGTAAAAAGTTGAAAAAGTTTAAGTTTAAGTAAATTACAGTAAGCCAAGATTAACTTATTAGAGAAAGAAAAATTGTAAAAGTTTAGTGTAGCCTGAGTGTACATTGTTTTGAAAGCTTATAATAGTGTAAAGCAACATCTTAGGCCTTCACGTTCACTCACCAGTCAGTCACTCACTCATCCACAGCAACTTCCAGCCTTGCAAGCTCCATTCATGGCAAGTGCCTTGTATAGGGGTACTATTTTTTATCTTTTTCTTTTTCTTTTTTTTTTTTTTTTTTTTGAGACAGAGTTTCACTCTTGTTTCCCAGGCTGGAGTGCAATGGTGCGATCTCAGCTCACTGCAACCTCCACCTCCCGGGTTCAAGTGATTCTCCTGTCTTAGCCTCCCAAGTAACTGGGATTACAGATGCATGCCACTATGCCCGGATAATTTTTGTATTTTTAGTAGAGACAAGGTTTCATCATATTGGTTAGGCTGGTCTCGAATTCCTGACCTCAGGTGATCCGTCCATCTCAGTCTCCCAAAGTGCTGGGATTACAGGCATGAGCCACCATGCCTGGCCCATTTTTTATGTTTTATCCTGTATTTTTACTGTACCTTTTCTGTGTTTATGTTGAGATATGGTACTTTTTTTTTTTGAGACAGAGTTTTGCTCTTACCACCCAGGATGGAGTGCGGTGGCACAATCTTGGCTCACTGCAACCTCTGCCTCCTGGTTTCAGGGGATTCTCATGCCTCAGCCTCCTGAGTAGCCAGGATTACAAGCGCCTGCCACCACACCCAGCTAATTTTTGTATTTTTAATAGAGTCGGGGTTTCACGATGTTGGTCAGGCTGGTCTTGAACTCCTGACCTCAAGTGATCCGTAGATATGGTACCTTTTCTAAGTTAGCTATGTTTAGATACTTATCATTGTGTTATGGTTGTATGCATTATTCAGTACAGTGTGCTATAGAGGTTTGTAGCCTAGGAGGACTAGCTATACCTTGTAGTCTGGGTGTGTAGTGGGCTGTACCATCTAGCTTTGTGTAAGTGCACTCTGTGATATTTACACAACAATTGCCTAACAGCATGTTTTTTCAGAATGTATCCTCATCTTAAAGCAACACATGACTTATGTGTACATGTGTACAAACACACACATCATTTAAGCAACTCAAGTGTTATGAGGGGAAAAAACAAGTGTGTATGGGGGGGCAGATGTAAATCCAGGTGAGTAAGTTTGAACACCGACATTAAACTTTCAGTTCTCTATGTTAATAGAATTAAGTTCCACAGCTGATATAACTGACTTCAATCTGTAAAGCCGAGCCTGCCTTGTAGGGTCTTACGAGGGTTCCTATTTGTGTGTATTCATATTTTGTCAAGCATTTGGAATAATGCCTGGCACATAGTAAGCACTTGGTGACCGTCGATGAAAGAAGTGAGACTCCAGGCTTGATTCCTATAGGCCAGGTGAGCAGGGAGGCCCCTTTTCATTCTTTGACGCCTCAGATGAGGAAACGGCTGTTGGAGGGGAATTCACACCTTTCAGAAGAAGGCCCTGTCGTTCCAGTTGACGCTCGTGGAGATAGGACTCAGTCAGTAAATGCTTCTTGAATGAAGCATTAGGTGGTTGGACCAGATCTGCCTTTCCCATGGGAGGAAAGAGATGATTTTAGGTGTTACACAGATGTTTATCATTTTTGTAGTTAGCTAGTTATTACAGTGTTGTGTTAGCAGAAAATATTAGGCAGCACCTCAGACCTCGGTATTTTTAAAAAGTGAGTGATTTAAAGACACACTAAATTGAACAGGTGGCATGTGAATGTCATGGAAACTGAAAGCATTGGTGGATTGAAAGAAAACCGGGAAAATCTTTGAGGTCTTTCCAAATGTGAGATGTTTGATTCTTTGAGTCTGGCTTTAAATGAGAAATCAGGATATACAAATAGAAGTGATATTCTCTGGGTTTTGGGAGCAGAGACGTGTAATGGAAATGGACAGGCAGAACTGGATGTACAGTGTCATGCAGGGTGCAGAGATAACAGTGTATTAGCACTTTGGTGTCTGCTGTGGGCAGCCTTGTGTGTGTATGTATTCTCTAACAAAATTGGGAACATCCTATACATACAATTTTGCAACCGGGTTTGTTCACCTGATACTGTCACTCCGTGTTCAGTGTTCCTGCAGAGAAATCTTTGTGCCCATTCTTGATGATTTTCTTAGGATTAAGTCCTAGAAATGGGATTGTGTGGTCATTGTGTATGCATGTGTTTCAGGCCTTTTATACTTGTCATCACAGTGCCTTGCAGTATGATTGTGCCAGTTTAAGATTCCGGCAGCTTGAGTGCCCTCTTTCTTATCCCTCTCCAAAGTTCGATTAAATAATAGTTTTGTTGGACTGGGCGTGGTGGCTCACGCCTGTAATCCCAGCACTTTGGGAGGCTGAGGCGAGTGGATCATGATATCAGGAGTTCAAGACCAGCCTGCCCAAGATGGTGAAACCCCATCTCTACTAAAAAATACAAAAATTAGCCAGGCGTTGTGGCAGGCACCTGTAATCCCAGCTACTTGGAAGGCTGAGGCAGGAGAATCGCTTGAAACTGGAAGGCGGAGGTTGCAGTGAGCCGACATCACGCCATTGCACTCCAGCCTGGGCCACAAGAGCAAAACTCTGTCTCAAAAAAAAAAAAAAAAAGATAATTTTGTTGCCAGTTTGTTCAGCAGTTGATTCACTTACTCTCCAGCTGATGTCCTGTACATCCTGAAACTTGCTGGCTTGTCTCCCTTCAGAACTCTCATCGGCAGCCCCCGACAGCACTCTCCTCCTCACTGCCCGACACTGGGTGGCAAATCTTTTCATCTTGGCCACTCTGATAGGCTGGACAGTGAGATCCTTCTTCCTAGGGTGCATGGAAACCCATTGCAGTCACCTGGGTTTGCAGAGTGGGAGGAGGAAAGTGTTAGTGGTACTAGGAGTTGGGAGCCGGTGGGAGTTTCTGGCTGGGTGTATTTGTGTTATGGACCCGTGCATCTCACCACTCTCTACCACTGTGCACCCCTGTGACCACGGACAGGGTGCTCCTGAGGTCAGTCCCAGATGCCCGCCAGGCCCTGCATCTTGAGCCTGCTTCTCCCTCTGGCCTCCTCTCCAGTTTCTTGCTGTCCTCCGGCCTCCCTGCCTCCTCTCTGTACTGGAGGCTCAGGTGTGTTCCCCGAGCCTTTCTGCCTGCCCTTCATCCTGTCTGGAATGCCTTTTGGACACCTGACTCTCCCATTCTCCAGGGCTCGCCACGGCCATCCCCTTCTGAGAGAGGCCTTCCCCTGTCACCTTCATCCCCTCTATGAGTCACAGCCTTCATTCCTTATCATCTTGTAATTATCTGTCTCTCTCCTTTCTCTGCTTGTTTACTGCTGTACCCCCAGTGCCTAGCACTTGGCAGACACCTACATGTTCCTTGACTAAACTTCAGTATTGAATAGTGTGAAGAATCCGGAGGTGAGAGGATAGAACTGCTCTTCATTGTCCAAGAGTCCAACAAGTTACGGCTTCCAGAGGGAGGCAAATTGATCAGCTCCTCAACAGAGCTGCTTAGCAGTGGGGTGGGTGCCTTCCTTGGGGAAGTAGTCAGGCAGTGACTTGTTGTTGCATTGGTTCTTGCACTGGATGTTAGGGTTGATGAGATCATTTCTAAGATCCCTTCCAATCCTTAAAACTGTGGGATGAGTATTCTCATCTGTGGGTTGCTGGGCTATCATTCTTGTTTCCACTGCAGATGTGGCTTTTACCACTAGATGACACTATATGATTTCTTTGAAATCAGCGTTTCCCAAACTGCCAACCACAATGAGAAAATATGTGTTTCATTGCACTTACACCCTCAACACACACTTGAAACAGAAGTAGGCTGGGCACGGTGACTCACGCCTGTAATCTCAGCACCTTTGGAGGCGGAGTTTGGAGAATCACCTGAAGCCGGGAGTAAGTGTCATGAATATCTTAATCCTTACTATATATAATGCATCCTATTTTTTATTTTACTTTGTTCGACATTTAAAAAAATGCAGATTTACAAACAAACTGATTTTATTGTATTAATGGGTCATGACTGTTTGAAAACATTTTTAAAGTATGCTGTTATAAAACTGTGTGGGTATGCTGTTTTCCTTGGACAGTCTGGGCTTGTGTAACAGATCGTGTCCATTAGTGAATATTTTGCATGTTTCTGTGGTGAGTTGCTGCATGGAACAGCTGAACATGTGCTTCTTTTTGGGTGCCTGTGGATGAAAGAGGTTGGAGATTGTGCAGAATTCAACACTTACTGTAGTCAGGCCAGAGGTAAGCCTTAGTAGTAGATTTAAAGCTATATGATCTGCTTCTAGAAGCTCGGAGACATGACACACCCATACCCTAAATTTCACCTTACTTAGCAGGCAACAGGAAATGGGGGTATTACTCAGGATATCACTAGGACGCTTTGGGCTGCAAGTAACAGAAGCCTGACTCACATTGGCTAAAAGGGTGAAGACACTTACTATCTCACAAAATTGATGTTCAGAGGTAGAGCAGTCCGCAGGCCCAGAGCAGCTGAGCATGGCCTTCGGGATCCAGGTTCATGACTCCTCAGTTGTCCTAAAGCTGGTTCTACTCATGGTTGCAAGAAGGCTTCCTGTGCTAAACGAAGCCTTAACTCCTTGTGTATAGACTGGGTAGAGAGAATTAAGGCTCCTGTGGCATTTTCCACATTGTTTTGTTCGTGCTTGCTGTGTTCATTTGTTCCTAGTTTCCCCACGCTGACCTCTCTAAGTGGGGTAAGAGGACGGCACCTAATACAGAGTCAGGAGAAACACTTGGGTTAATTCATGCTGTTTGTCGAGTGTTTCTGAGTCTCCCTTCCTCTGGGCACAGGCCTTTTCATTTAGTGGAATTAACTGACTAACTGTGGCCATGAGTTTGTGGAGTGAATAAATGGCTGCACATCTTCTATATGAAGCATGAAGTGAGGTTATTTGCTATGTAGGGTCCTGGGAAGTGAATGAGCAATATGAGGAAAGGGAGTGAGAAGGCCCACTGTGGGCAATGTGATGGGTGATGTAATGTGAACGTAAAGGTGAACGGATGGCTGCGTCTTCACATGTGTAACGGGGCACTGAACATGCACTTGGCCTTTTGAGGTGGATGGTTGGTTTTTGTCAAGTTCCTTGATCTGGTTCCTGGAAACTTGGCAGTGGACCTTGGCCTGAACCTACTCCATCTCTACTCACCTTCCTTCTTTTTCCTGCCTTCCAGGTTTGCAGTAAGCATTGGCTACTGGCATGACCCTTACATCCAGCACTTTGTGAGACTGTCTAAGGAGAGGAAAGCCCCCGAAATCAACAGAGGCAAGCGACCATCTCCCTGCCCAACAGCACCTCATCAGCTGCCTGAGGTTTTAGGGGTTCATTCTTGAAGGGAGTCGTGGTCTGCTCCCTTTCCAGCTGTGTGCAAAAGTGCTTATTTCACCAGATCCTCACCAACATGGTGTGTTACAAAACTTGTTGCAGCCTTAAAAAGGAATGAGATCATTTCTTTTGCAAGGACATGGATGAAGCTGGAAGCCATCATTCTTAGCAAATGAACAGAGGAACAGAAAACCAAACACTGCATGTTCTTACTCATAAATGGGAGTTGAGCACTGAGAACACATGGACACAGGGAGGGGAACATCACACACTGGGGCCTGTCGGGGTGAGGGGCAAGGGGAGGGAGAGCATTAGGATAAATACCTAGTGCATGCGGGGCTTAAAATCTAGATGACAGGTTAATGGGTGCAGCAAACCACCATGGCATATGTATGCCTATGTAACGGACCTGCACATTCTGCACATGTATCCCGGAACTTAAAAAAGGAAAAAAAAACAAAACAAAAAACAAAAACACAGTATCTACTTCCACTTTAAAATCATGAGAGTTTTTGAAATTTTATTAAATTTAATGAATTGGAAAAAGTACTAATCTTTGTTAATCTGTCATGTGAAAAACGGTATCTTATTGCAATTTTAAAAATATTTCTTCTATTTATAGGTAACGTTGAAGATCATTTTCATATATTTGAAGCCCATTTAAATATCTTTCACTGTAAACTCCCTATCAGTAATCACTTTTTTCCCCCAATGAAAAAAATACATAACGCTTTATTTTTCACATGTGTATTCCTACTCTAATTGGATAAATACGGAGAAACTGCTTTATAGTACAGTTATGAGGAGGACAGTCTCTTAGAGTTTACATCAGACTTTTCCTCTGTTTGGTTGGTTGCCTATGGCTCATCTAGGTGTGTGGACTAATTATGTGGATTTAATTGGGTTCTTCTATAACCCAGTGTCTATAAGGAGACATTCCAAAGGCTTTTGTATATTTCAGGCTGAGCATATCTTAGTTTTCACGCCTCTTGTCTGTGTAGATGAATCTTTCCTAAGGATGGAAATTGAGGATTTCTGCCCAGTTACACAGCCTGAGGACGTGGTCTTTTACAGCTTTGTTGACGTTCCCCACTGGCGGGAGGGAAAGTGTTGTGAGACCTGGTAATTCTCATATGAAGGAGGGCTCAGAGGTGCTGACAGCAGTAGGCCTAGGCTTAGGAGATTTGGCCCTTAAGATTCTTCAACAGGGCTGGGTGCGGTGGCTCACCCCTGTAATCCCAGCACTTTGGGAGGCCGAGGCAGACAGGTCACGAGGTCAGGAGATGAAGACCATCCTGGCTAACACGGTGAAACCCCATCTCTACTAAAAATACAAAAAATTAGCCGGGCGTGGTGGTAGGCACCTGTAGTCCCAGCTACTCAGGAAGTTGAGGCAGAAGAGTGGCGTGAACCCAGAAGTGCGCCACTGCACTCCAGCCTGGGCAACAGAGCGAGACTCCATCTCAAAAAAAAAAAAAAAAAAAGATTCTTCAACAGAGTTGGGTGTGGTGGCTCACGTCTGCAATCCTAACACTTTGGGAGACCGAGGCAGGTAGATCACTTGAGCTCAGGAGTTCAAGACCAGCCTGGGCAACATGGTAAAATCCTGTCTCTACAAAAAATAAAAAAAAAATTAGCCAGGTGTGGTGGCATGTGCCTGTAGTCCCAGCTACTTGGGAGGCTGAGGTGGGAAGATCACTAGAGCTCAGGCAATCGAAGCTGCAGTGAGCTAAGATTGTACCACTGCATTCCATCCTGGGTGACAGAGCGAGACCCTATCTCAAAAAAAAAAAGAGTCTTCAGTAGATTTATTTTCCTCCCCAGCTCACAATATACATAGGGTTGGCCATTTAAGTATTTATTTATTTTGAAGCTTGCACCAACAGGCAACTTGTTCCAGAACATAACTAGAATATTGTTTCAGATGCCTGCCCCTTAGAAACTCCAGAGCGTAAAGAGAAGTCTGTATCTGGACATGCATGTGCCATGTGCAACGTTTGATTGGCAGCAGCCTGAATGTGTTAAGTCCCCAGTTGCTCTTTCCCAGACAGCAGAGTATGCAGGAAAGGTAGTCATGCAGCTCCTTTCTGGCTTAGCAGTATAAAGCCTGAGAGGGAAGAGATGGAGAATTACTTTTTGTTGCCTTATTTTAGTGTTAATGACACTATTAGGCTCTGCAAATAATTTCCACCAATGAAGTCAAAGGCTTTGAGACGGGAGCCTGCCTTATTCTCAGCCAGATTGAGAAATTGACCAAATGACCATAATTCTTGTGTGTGCAGGGAATCTTGGCCCTCAGGTTGGATCCTGTAGGTGGGTTCTATAAGAAATGCCAAGAAATTTTAAAGTGGTGGTTTCTGAAAACAAGGACATGCAATTTTATTTTGCATTCCCTCCCCTGCTTTTGAGGAAGATTTCCTAACAAATGCTGCACAGGCAAAGACCCCCACCCCATGCCCTGGCAGCACCCCTCTCTTCTACCCTAGACTTGAACCTTTAGAATGCAGCCAAATTGGAGTGCCTGCTAAATGGTGTATGGTGACGACATATTTCCCCCAATGTCCAATCCATCATGGATGATATCTCTGTAAAATACAATAGAAATGATCTAGAAAAATAAAATGAAAATGACATACAATGTACAATTCCAAATCATTTATTAGTAGATCGAACAGGCTTGAAATTTCTCTGTCAAATTGTAATAAAGTTTCTAAATGCTACCAGGTTTTTTTCTTAAAATAGGCACATACTGTTAACAGCCATGCATATACTTTGAGCAACAGAGTTTTAGAGCACAGACAGACCTTGTGTTCTTTTCTTCTTTATTTCCCATCTCCTTTTCCCCAACCCTCCACCCGAAAACTAAACAGTGGCGCAATCTTGGGCCACTGCAACCTCTGCCTCCTGGGTTCAAGCAATTCTTGTGGTCCATCCTCCCAAGAAGCTGGGATTACAGTTGTGCACCACCATGCCTGGCTCATTTTTGTGTTTTTAGTAGCAAGCCATTTTATTAGGCAGCAATTTGCTGGTCTTCTCTGTGACCCCTATTTTACATAGAGACTAACCCATTCAGGGTGGAGGTGAAGGGAACAGGATAACAAATATAGCTTCCTTTGTGTTAACATTCATCTGCTCAGTGTCCTGACCCATAATATTATTTTTCATGTGATCTCACAATTTTCAGGTTTACCTGAGTCCAGAGTAGCTTTCAGTATAGCCATGAAAGGCACATTTCCAAGATGGACTTCAGACGTTTCAAAGTAAAACACTTATTTTTCATATATAAAAATATAGCTCATTTTTTCAAAGGCAGTTGATTGCTTCATGAAATAGATTGTACTTACCTTGGTTCAGATGCCTTTAACAAAAACAACAACAACAAAAAAAAGAGAATTTGAAAGTTGCTATTTCTCCCATAGAGTCTGCAGATTAACCTCTGACACTGCAGAAGGGTGCGTGCTTTCTGTTTTGCTCTTCTGCTGGGGTGGGCTTCACAGGGATAATTTCTGTCATCTCTGTGTGATAGCTTGTTTCTGTGTCCCCCCCTCAGGATATTTTGCTCGTGTCCATGGTGTCAGTCAGCTTATAAAGGCGTTTCTACGGAAGACAGAATGTCATTGCCAAATTATCAACCTTGGGGCAGGCATGGATACCACCTTCTGGAGATTAAAGGTATGTTCAAATTCCCCTCTTCCCTCTCCAAGTGTTTAGATTTCATTTTTGGAAGATTTTCACCCTTGGCCGGGCGCGGTGGCTCAAGCCTGTAATCCCAGCACTTTGGGAGGCCGAGACGGGCGGATCACAAGGTCAGGAGATCAAGACCATCCTGGCTAACCC
>NW_012103365.1:3868930-3891185 GCF_000951045.1 Mandrillus leucophaeus
TATATATATATATATATATATATGAAAAGTTCTGCAGTGAAAGCCTGTCTCCCACCCCTGTCCCATCTGCCTAGATGCCCCTACGACTGTCAGTCCTGTTTTATCTCACCAGGGCCCTAGAGACAGATGTTTTAGGTTGTCTCTAATTGTTGTTACAAATGGAGCTATAATAAAAAGCCTTATATTTCTCTCAGTATGAGTAGAAATATGTCAGGAGGAAAAATTCCACCAGTAGAATTGCTGGAATGGAGAGCCCATGCATGCATTTATAACTTTTTTTTTTTTGAGCCAGAGTCTTACCCCGTCACCCAGGGTGGAATGCAGTGGCACAATCATGGCTCATTGCAGCCTCGAACTCCTGGGCTTAAGCGATCCTCCCGTGTAGCTGGGAGCACAGGCATGCATCACCACATCTGGCTGATTTTTAAGTTTTTTTGTAGAGACAGTGGTCTCACTATGTTCCCCAGGCTGGTCCTGAACTCCTGGCCTCAAGCAATCCTCCTGCCTCAGCCTCTCAAAGTGCTGAGATGACAGGCGTTAGCCACTGCGCCCAGCCTACATTTGTAATTTTGACAGTAACTAAGATTTTGTCAGGATAATGGCATCTTGGGTAAAATTTGGAGATTTGTATGGCTAGGTGATGACAATATGTTGCAAAACCATTTTGTAGTCTTTTTCTGATTTGGTCGCTTAACTGCTCTGTTAGAGTATGAATGCAGGTCTAATTACATTCTCACAGGGAAAGAAAACTGGAGTGTGGTCTTTGACTCTTGGGCTTAGTTATTTTTTTTTTTTTGAGACAGTCTTGCTCTGTTGCCCAGGCTGGAGTGCAGTGGCGCAATCTCAGCTCACTGCAGCCTCCGCCTCCCAACTTCAAGCGATTCTTCTGCCTTAGCCTCCTGAATAGCTTGGACTGCAGGTGCACGCCACCACGCCTGGCTAATTTTTGTATTTTTAGTAGAGATGGGATTTCACCGTGTTGGCCAGGCTGGTCACAATCTCCTGACCTTGTGATCTGCCCACCTTGGCCTCCCAAAGTGCTAGGATTACAGGCGTGAGCCACCGTGCCTGGCCACCTGGGCTTAGTTTTTATAGCCAAACCGTTTCCCTACAAAGTCCTCACTGATTGGCCGGGCATGGTGGCTCACGCCTGTAATCCCAGCACTTTGGGAGGCTGAGGTGGGCAGATCACTTGAGGTCAGGAGTTAGAGACCAGCGTGGCCAACGTGGTGAAACCCTATCTCTATTAAAAATACAGAAATTAGCTGGGGGTGGTGGTGGGCACCTGTAATCCCAGCTACTCGGGAGGCTGAGGCAGAAGAATTGCTTGAACCCAGGAGAACGGTGGTTGCAGTGAGTCGAGATCATGCCGCTGCACTCCAGCCTGGGTGACAGAGTGAGACTTTGTCTCTGAAAAAAAAAAAAAAAAAGTCCTCACTAATTGCTTTTTTTTTCTTTTTTTTTGTAGGTTTGTACAGATTTTGCTTGGTTCTATCAGGTCCGTCATGTGACAGTAATGGGTACGTGCATTTCTCCAGATTTTCTGCGGATGTTGACCAAGACCTGCTTATCTGTTTTGTCCCTAATCGGTTTACCTGATGTGAAGGTCTTTGGTCATCAGAGCTTTCAACCCTTCTCTTACTAAAGTGAGAAATCAGTGACCTCAACAGAGTGTAGGTATTTGTTTGCCTCTGCATTCTCTTCTCAAGATGTAATCACTAACATTATGAAGTGTTTTTACATGCGTGACCTCATGAATTAACTCGAGAACTCTGTAAGGGTGTTTTGCACAGATGAAGGAAATGGGACTGCAAGATTGTCTTCCAGGATCCTGCAGCCAGAGGCTCTGGGGCAGGGATCAAGCACTGGAATCTGCCCATTAAACTCCACATTTCTTCCTCTTTCCCCTGCACACAGCCTCTGGTTTTTCAGGAGGGTGACCTTCCCTTTTCTGTAGATCTGTTGTGTCTTTGTTTTTCTGTCATTGTTGTTTTTGAGACAGAGTCTTACTCTCTCACCCAGGCTGGAATGCCATGGTGTGATTTGGCTCACAGCAACCTCCACCTCCCGGGTTGAAGCGATTCTCCTGTCTTAGCCTCCCTAGTAGTTGGGATTACAGGCATTCACCACCACGCATGGCTAATTTTGGTATTTTTAGTAGAGCTAGCATTTCACTGTGTTGGCCAGGCTGGTCTCAAACTCCTGGCCTCAAGTAATCCACCTACCTTAGCCTCCCAAAGTGCTGAGATTACAGGTATGAGCCACTACGCCAGGCGGACCTGTTGTGTTTTTGTAATGAGTTGTCCCATGGTGTGGTGTGAGGAACCAGAGCACAGTACAGTGTGAGAGAATGTGCTGTGTCAGTGTTAACAGAGGCCGCTGGAGAGATCCTGCCATTGGACCTGAGACCCCTTTGATTTGTTTTGCAATTTGTTTTTTTTTTTCTCCTGTCTTGTAGATGGATTAATAATTAATAAATCTGAGCCTCTTATTTCTGAGCAAAGTACCCTGAGGCTTACATACCCCTCCTAAGAAAAAGGCAGTCAGTCAGTAATGAGGAAGGAAGACTGTATAGTGTCTGAAAGCTCTTTGTGGAAATGTTTTGGTTTTGATTGGTAATTATATTGGGCTGAAGGCCTTTTTTTTGGTCTGAAGTTTCTTTTAAAATATAAATATATACATATATATATGTGTGTATATATATATTACATTTGTTTGCTTTTTTAGAGCAGGTGTTACAAACTGTAGCCCAGGGCCAAATCTGGCCCACAGCCTGTTTTTGTAAATAAAGTTTTATTGGAAGACAGCCACTCCCATTTGTTTGCATATTGTGCTTCAGCAGCCATATGACAATTATAACAGCAGAGTTGAGTAGTTACAACAGAGACCATCTGGCCTGCAAAGGCTAAAATATTTACTTTCTGGCTCTTTACAGAAGCAGTTTGCCAATCTCTGTTTTAGAGGTATGTACGTGTCTCTAAAAGCGTAGCAAAAACATTGTCTGTGGGTCTTAGTGTCTCATGCTGCACCTTCTAGCCGGAATGGTTCCTAGGTTGCACCAGCAGAAGTTTAGCTGTGAGTCATGGGTGTGAGCTTGTTCCGTAAAATCTCAGAAGCCCAAGACTGCACAGTTAAAGACTCCCATCTGCTGGCAGTGAGCAGGAACAGGACAAAGAACAGTCTTGTCACAAAAAAGGAATAAAGGGGCCAAGTGCAGTTGGTCACGCCTGTAATCCCAGTACTTTGAGATGCCAAGGTGGGTGAATTGCTTGAGCTCAGGAGTTCTGAGACCAGCCTGGGCATCATGGCAAAACCCCATCTCTACTAAAAATTTAAAAAATTGACCAGGCATGGTGGTGCACACCTGTGGTCCCAGCTACTTGGGAGGCGGAGGTGGGAGGATTACCTGAGTCCCAGAGGTTGAGACTGCAGTGAGCCGAGATTGCGCCACTGGACTCCAACCTGGGCATCCAAGCGAGACCCTGTCTCAAAAAAAAAAAACAGGAATAATGGGTGAGTGAAACGCTTGAAGGGGTCTCTATTTCTTGGTGTCTCCGGAATTCTGTTTCCATAGAACCAAAGGATTCGTACAACCTATTTCTCTCCATCTCCCTGTGGAGGGAAGCAGGGTCAATTTTGGCAGTCTGTGAGGTGGTCAGCCATGTTGAGTCCTCTTTGGGTGCCCCACTCCTCCTGCCCTGTGGCAGCTGTTCCCAGTCTCGGTGCCTTCCATTCCAGTCAGTTTCATTCCGGCTATTTGGGGTGAAATGTCAAAAGGGCCATCAAGAATCACAGAATAAGAAGTTGAAGCATCACTTGTCACACACAGTCATTTTGCCCCCTTCTCAAGAAACAGGATCTCTCTCTCTTTTTTTTTTTTTATTATACTTTAAGTTCTGGGGTACATGTGCAGAACATGCACGTTTGTTACATAGGTACGCACATGCCATGGTGGTTTGCTGCACCCGTCAACCCGTCAGAGTCTCACTCTGTTTCCCAGGCTGGAGTGCAGTGGTGTGATCTCCGCTCACTGCAACCTCTGCCTCCAAGGTTCAAGCGATTCTCCTGCCTCAGCCTCCTGAATAACTGGGATTACAGATGCGCACCACCGTGCCTGGCTATTTTGTAGAGATGGGGTTTTACCATGTTGGCCAGGCTGCTCTTGAACTCCTGGCCTCAAGTGATCCACCAGCCTCAGCCTCCTGAAGTGCTGGGATTACAGATGTGAGTCACCACACTGGCAGGATGTCTTTTTTAAGAGGTCTGGGTGTGCCTTTTGTAAGCTATCTCCGCTCTGACCTCTTATTCAGAAGTTTTACAAGGTTCGGGAGTGCTAATGCGTGGGAAAGCTCTTTAAAAAGGAAGAAGTCCTGTAAGAGCTGCGGGTCAGTATGCTATCTTTCATTCATACACATTTTTTTTTTTTTTAGCACCAAGAAAATGTTGTTCTCGTTGTCTTCTGGAATTTTAGGTGATCCTTAACTTCCCATATGCTGTGAGCAAAAGTTCTTAAAAGGTGTTGTAGAAATTGAAATTCCTAGGGAAAGTTATTTCCATTTCCCCTCTACTCATATCCCTCAAGTAGCTTTTTTTTTTTTTTTTTTTTTTTTGAGACAGAGTTTTGCTCTTGTTGTCCAGACTGGAGTGTAATGGTGTGATCTCGGCTCGCTGCAACCTCTGCCTCCCGGGTTCAAGCGATTCTCCTGCCTCAGCCTCCCGAGTAGCTAGGATTACAGGCACCCACCACCACGCCCAGCTAATATTTTGTATTTTTAGTAGAGATGGGGTTTCACTCTGTTGGCCAGGCTGGTTTGAACTCCTGACCTCAGGTGATCCACCTGTCTCGGCGTCTCAAAGTGCTGGGATTACGGGTGTGAGCCACCGCACGTGGCCCCCCTCAAGTATCTTGAAATAGCTTCTGCATAACGCTACCCAGCAGGCATGGACTGTACCTCTAAGTGTGATCAGCTCAGATTCAGGAGCCCAGGTCTCCTGGGATGGCTTTTGTGACAGGCTCTGGCTCTGTCTCCCGGGCTGGAGTGCAGTGATGCAATCTCAGCCCACCGCAGCCTCCTCCTCCCAGGCTCAGGCGAGCTTCCTAACTCAGCCTTCCGAGTAGCTGGGGACTACAGGTGCAAGCCACCATGCCTGGCTAATTTGTATTTTTGGTAGAGATAGGGTCTTGCTATGTTGCCCAGGCTGGTCTTGAACTCCTGGACTCAAGCAGTCCTCCTGCCTCGGCCTCCCAAAGTGCTGGGATTACAGTTGTGAGCCACTGTACTTGGCCCGCCTTTTTTGTTTTAAAAAGATGAAGCCGGCTGGGCGCGGTGGCTCAGGCCTGTAATCCCAGCACTTTGGGAGGCTGAGGCGGGTGGATCACGAGGTCAGGAGATTGAGACCATCCTGGCTAACATGGTGAAACCCCGTCTCTACTAAAAATACAAAAAAATTAGCCGGGTGTGGTGGCGGGCGCCTGTAGTTCCAGCTACTCGGGAGGTTGAGGCAGGAGAATGGTGTGAACCTGGGTGGCGGAGCTTGCAGTGAGCCGAGATCACGCCACTGCACTCCAGCCTGGGCGACAGAGCAAGACTCCGTCTCAAAAAGAAAAAAAAAGATAAAGCCCAGGTTGGGTCCTCTGGGTTTCCAGCAGAGGACTGGTGTGTATGTAGGTGGGTGCTGTATCTTTCAGCCCTGATGTTTGCTCTTAAGGGTTACTTATCTACTAGGATATGGTTGCAGGTGATTTCTGCCCCCATCATGCTGTCCACAGGAGGTCTGCTATCCCCCACTCATCCCCTGGGATTGATCTGTCCCTCCATACTTGTGCTCCATCTCCTGTTACTGTCTCCATGAATGGTTCTCTTACCTGCCCGGTTGCTCCAGTCAGAAACAAGGTGTCACCCTACCTTTCCTTTTCCTCCATCCCGTCCTCTACCAGCGAAGCCATCACTAGGTTCTGGATGTCAGCGGTCGTCTTTGTTTTAAAAAAGTAGTTCTGTATTTCTGGGATAAGTGGTGATGGGGAGAGGGGGAGAGGCTGGGCAGGTGGGCCAGGCTGTGGAGTGCCTTGTTTCTTGCTGAGTTTTAGCAGTGTGCAGAGCTGCTGAAGGCCACCGGCAGTGGCTAGTGCAGTGCACAGCAGCATGCAGCTTTGAGACACCAGAGGCGGCACTGGGACAGTCTGGGTTGGAGGTGATAGAGCTCAGGAGGAGTGGAGGGATTCCAGAGGCATCAGCAGGGCTGAGGTACTGGGTGGCTGGATGGCGAGGAGGGCACAGAGAGAACACTAGGATGATAGGATGATGTGCGCGTGACTGGGTAGGGAGGGTGTAGCTACCAAGCAAGCCAGGTGACCCAGGGCTGTGTGTGCACATGTGTGTGTGTGTCTGTGCTTGTGTGAGTATGTGTGTCTTTCATATTTATTTGACTGCAGGCCACAAGAAGAAATGTTACATCCCGAGCCAGGGCCCCTATCTCTGTACCTGTGTCTGCAGTAATAAAGGCACACACAGTGTTGATTTGAATGCTAGAGACCTCATTTTAGGGTGCTGCTTTCCTTTGATCCCCGCCCCACTTTCCTTCGATCCCCACCCCACTTTCCTTCTTGCCCTGGGACCTTCTTTCCAGCACGTTGTGCAGTATTGCAAACACAATATACCTTCCCTTATTGTTATAGCTCATAGGCTCTTTGGATCCCCGTGTGATAATTTTACTAAGGTCAGGCCCTTTCCTGGGAGCCCCACATGTATTGCTTCATTAATCCTCACAACCCCATGAAGCATTAGCATTTTCTTCACTTTTCTTTTTTTTAATCTTTGAGATGGAGCCTTGCTCTGTCGCCCAGGCTGGAGTACAGTAGTACCATCTCAGCTCACTGCAACCTCTGCCTCCTGGGTTCAAGCGATTCTCCTGCCTCAGCCTCCCGAGTAGCTACTTTTTGTATTTTTAGTAGAGATGGGGTTTCACCCCCATCATGTTGGCCAGGATGGTCTCGATTTCTTGACGTTGTGATCCGCTTGCCTCAGTCTCCCAAAGTGCTGGGATTACAGGCGTGAGCCACAGTGCCCAGCTTCTTCACTTTTCAAGCAAGTAAATCCTGGCCCAGTGAGTTTACTGACTTTCCCAAGAGCTTACAGCATATAAGTGGTGGAGCTGGTGTTTGAGCCCCTCCAGCTCCAAGAGTGCCTGTTCTTTAATCTACCATACTTCACTATCACAGAGAAAAATGTATCAGAGGCTGGGCACCTGTAATCCCAGTTACTCTGGAGGCTGAGGCAGGAGAATCACTTGAACCCGGGAGGTGGAGGTTGCAGTGAGATGAGATTGTGTCATTGCACTCCAGCCTGGGTGACAGAGCGAGACTCTGTCTCAAAAAAAAAAAAAAAAGTATCAGAAAATAATACCCTTAATATATGTGATGCTTTTGATACTAGCTGTTTTAACCTATTTCATCCAAAAATTAATGCTCGTCAAAACCTACTACATTGATTTCCTGACCCTCCTAATAGAGCTCAAGCTGCCTTTTTTGTTGTTGTTACATCGTTTAAACTTTTTAATTTTTTTGTATGGACAGGGTCTCGCTGTGTTGCCCAGGCTGGCCTCAAAACTCCTGGCCTCAAACTCCTGGCCTCAAGCGATCCTCCTGCCTCAGCCTTCTGAAGTGTTGAGATTACAGTCGTGAGCCACTGCACCTGGCCTCAAGCTGCCTTTTGAAAATATGGAGTATATTCTACTTCCAAAGCGCCTCTGAACTCTCCCCACCATCCCAGCTGCCACCTCCTAGCTCAGGCTCCTTCCTGGACCTTACCTTCTTATCTGGCTAACTCCTCTGGCGTCCTGACTTTTACCTTCATCTGTGCTTGCTTCCCTCAAATCTATTCATGAGTAATTTGAAAAACATGTCTGCCCATATCAGTTCCCTGATTTAAAATCCTTAAACACTGTATTGCTCTTAGGTGCCTAGTGCTTGACATGTGGAAAATGATCAGCACGTGTAAGAGTAAAGAAATAAAAAGTATTGTGTGTTTTTCCCCAGGATGAAGATCTTCTCCCAAGTAAATATTTTGAGGTTGACTTTCCAATGATCGTCACAAGAAAGCTGCACAGTATCAAGTAAGTGTGGTGTGGCCAGAAGAACAAGAGCCAGCTAGAATTCAGATCTAACTCTCAAGAGATGGCAGATCTGAATGCCAGAGACTTCACTTTAGGGTGTTGCCTTCCGTTCACTGCCCCCCACCAACTTTCTTTTGCCCTGGCACTCATTCCAGCATGTTGTACAGTCTGCAAAATGCAATATACATTTCCTTATTACAGATCACAGGCTCTATGGTTCCCCATGTAATTAAAATTAACACGAGGCCAACCAGATTTCCCAGACAAGGATTTTGTTTTTGGGGCTTGTACTCAAGCACTAGGGAGACAGCAGAGGCTCAAGGACTGTGTTGTTGGCTCCCTGAAGAGGCTTGCAGGGATGTTTTTATTAGCGAAGTGTGGGAATTGACATCACGAGTAAGGTATGCAGGCTGGGCCGGGCAAAGCACGTGAGGGGTAGGGGATGCGGGTCAGCGTATCTGGTTGCGTTGGTTATCTTGATTAATGGGCCACTTGGTGGTCTGGCTGGCGGGAAGAAGACTGTCAATCAATTGTTCAGTGTTCCTTCCTGAGATGGGACACTCCATAACCTTGGTTTCATATTTAGATTTCCTAAGGCCAGTTCCTGGAACTTTTAAGTAGAAGGCATGGTTAAATATTATGAAGAAGCAACCCCATTCCATTTCTGTTCTATCTTTAGTTCCCTTGAGAGATTTCACCCTCTATTCTTAAGGAGAAAGGGCTGAAGGTCTCATCTTCTGAAGCTACTTCCTGCTGAACAGGGATGTCGTCCTTGCCTCACTTCGAGGGGTGGGGAAATCTCTCACTGACTGTCCTAAAGACCTGTAGGGACTGGGGTGCTCCTGGAATGGTATGGGTTGGAATCCTTGGGCCACCATTAGCTTGACTTGGAGCGATTGAAACCTGAAAGACACAAACTTTACCAAAAGGTTAAAAACACGATACCCCAAAAGTTAGAGCAATTAAATGACCACTTAGGGTCCGAAGAAAGGTAAAAACCATGTCATACTTTGTAGGTATGCACTGGTGGAGTCCCAGATGATTTGAGCAGTAGAGTTATTGAGATGTAGCCAGGTAGCCTCTTGGTAAATCTTTACTTTTATTTTCTTTTGGAGACAGGGTCTCACTCTGTCATCCAGATAGGAGTGCAGTGGTGCCATCATGGCTTACTGCAGCCTCAACTTTATGGGCTCAGGTGATCCTCCCACCTCAGCCTCTGGAGTAGCTGGGAATAAAGGCACATGCCACCAAGACTGCCTAATTTTTTTTTTCTTTTTTTGTAAGTTTGTAGAGATGGGGTTTTGCCATGTTGCCCAGGCTGGTCTCGAACTCCTAGGCTCAAACGATCCACCCACCTTGGCCTCCCAAAGTGCTGGGATTACAGGCATGAGCCATTGTGCCTGGTCTTGGTAAATCTTTTGAACTTGCAGTTTAACCAATCTTGAACTGTTAATGTAAGAACAACAGATGTGGTTTATTATTGCGCATACCCGCCCTTGTTCAGCAAGAAGATAGTCCAGGGCAAATCCGTTGTCTGAGACAGCATTGGCTAGGGAGTGCAGGGAGGCTTGACGTCCTTTTATGGCTCTGCCTCTACTAGTTGCCAGTGTTTCAAGGGTTTGAAAGTTTCTCAAAGCCGCCTCACAGTATGCAAAGCCATCCCAAGGGGCTGCTTAGGGGCAGAACCACCCCAAGGGGCTATTCCAACTCCCGCCAAAATTAGCCCTATTGCCCTTTTAGATTTCACATGTGTGATATTATGAACTGTTACTCCACTGGGACGTGCATTCCTCATTGCGTTGTACATTATCCACACAAGGGCACGCTACTTGCTAGTGCAAGTAACAGAGAGGTGAAATTGGCTGAGGGGTAGCTGTTGGTCAGATGGCAGTCTGGGTGTCCACAAAGGAACAGAATACCCCATGGGTGCACAAACTTACACAAGGCGAGAGGAGTTCAGGTGAGCAGCTAAGCTTTGGAGAGAGGTATGACTGTTTTGGCGTGGGGGAAAAGATAGCCTTCCTGAACCCAAGTTTGATTAGGGTTTTTCTTTACTGCTAAGAGAAAACCCGGTGGGATTCCAAAGTAGGCGGTCCAGCTTCTCTTTTTTCCACCCTTTTTGGTGACCAAAGCATTTAGCAGCCCAATGAGGTTTATACATTCAAAGGAAAGGGAGATACTTAGGGCCACAATAAGAGGTACAGAGGTTGTTTTAGGTTTCCATACCTCCTTTGTGAAGTTGGTAGTTGAGCTTTTAGGGAATGGAAGAGGCAGCCCCTCTGAGCCTGGGGATGATGGTAGGACACCCAGCAGTTGGACAAATTATGACCTGAAGCTATAATGCTGGAAAGGTTGTCAAGAGAGATCATTTCCCATTTTAATGGATCCAGCCTACCCTGTGCCCCGATGGGGAGGAGTAGGAACAAAGTAAGGAGTAGCATCTTTATACCCAGCAGGGACAAACGAAGTCTTTACCTGAGGG
The DNA here is from genome assembly GCF_000951045.1 of Mandrillus leucophaeus. Lineage (NCBI taxonomy): Eukaryota > Metazoa > Chordata > Mammalia > Primates > Cercopithecidae > Mandrillus > Mandrillus leucophaeus. The sequence goes on from NW_012103365.1 coordinate 3,879,525, forward strand.
AGGAGGCTGAGCAAAGCAACAGAATAATAGTGAAACAATTAGTAATATGAGGAAAAGTATTGGACTCAAGATCTCTAACCACATTACTTCTCCGATGATGAATTGGCTCTCCTGAATTTGAGGTCTTCCACAGGTTTTCAGGAGGAAGATGGGCCTTCTGGGCGAGTCTGGAAACATTTAGGAGAAAGCATTTCTGATTGGGAGAGGTGTACCCAGCTAGTGATTCCTTGTGACTTGGCTGCGGTTGGAGTGGTCAGGGTCACCCAGTAAGGGCCCTGCCATTTAGGCAAGGGGTGGTTCTCCGGGGAGCCTGCCCTTCCAGTCTTTAGAAGGACTTGGTTCCCTGGATTAGCTTGTAAAGGGGTTTTCCCATCCTTAGTGGGGACTGGTAGGATTTTGTTTCTGTACTCTGAAATCGCTTTTTGAATCTGTCCTAAATTGATACTGTAATTTTTTATGTAATTCTTCACGTAACAGGAGGTCAGTGGTGGGGAAAAGCCTCTGGTAGATCATCTCAGAAGAACTAAGTCTTAGTCTGCACACAGGGGCCCTGCGGACCCTAAGAAGACTGGGAGCATCTTAACCCAGGGCTCGCGTGGCTCCTAACAGAGTTTGGCTAGAGTCGTCTCAAGTGTATGGTTCATCTTAACTTTCCCTGATGGTTGGGGTGCCAGTTCATTATCCTATCAAAGACTGAATGCTATCATTCAGTCTTTGCATTCTTAAGAGGCTTATCTCACAAGCCAGGCCTGCTGGAGTGTGTTCTTTGGGCCCTGTGCATTGATGCTGTGAGTCCTCATCATCTGTGGTTGGGAGTGAGGTTGCCATGTTCAAAGTCTGACATACCCTCAAAGTAATATCCAGGGTGTCTAATAAGAGAGCTTGGTGTCCCTTGACTTCTAACCCAGTCTGAACCTGGTGGGGAGTCATAGCTTCTGTATATTGTCCCCGTGTCAGCTTAGATGCTTCACTAAACAGCAGGGCAGTGGCTGCCACTGCCCTCCAGCAGCCAGGCCAGTTCTGTGCAACTGGATTTATCTGTTTTGAAAAATGAGCCACTGACTTCTGCACAGGTCCTGACCTTTGAGTTAAGACTCCCAAAGCTGTTCCTAGTGTCTCACAAACATATAAGGTAAGTGGTTTTTCTCAATTGGGGTGTCCAAGGGCGAGGGCTTGACCCAGCTCAGTTTTTAGGGGTTCAAAAGATTGTTGACATTTCTTCTCCCAGTCCAAGGGCTCTCTTTCTTCCCCTTTTAGAGTCTCAAGTGGGGCTTTAGCTGTCAGGCCATAATTTAGAATCCAAATACAATAGAAGCCCATGATTCTCAAGAAACCCTGGGGCTGCCTTTTTGTTTGTGGGACCAGCAATGAAGTGATTGCTCTTTCCAATCCACAACTAGTGTTTGGGCTCCTAGAGTCAGAATGAACCCCAGATATTAGAACTTCTGTAAATAAATCTGGGCCTTGGATGAGGCTGACCTTGTATCACCGCTCAGCCAGGAAATTCAAGGTTTTAATGATATTGAAATCTGAATCCTGCCATGTCTGTCTGACAATGAACAAGTCATCCACATATTGTAATAAAGTCCCATTCTGTAGGCTTAGCACCCTGCATTCCCAGAAAGGTGAGGGCCTTCCCGGAAGCCCTGGGAAAGCACAGTCCATGTGTACTATGTGGCTTTCTGGGTATCAGGGATTTCTCCATTCAATGCAAAAAGATACAGGGATTCTGGGTGGAGAGGGCTACACAAAAGAAAGCATCCTTGAAGTGTAGTAGAGTGAAAAACTGAGCATCTCCAGGTATCTGAGCACAGACAAGCTTGGGACCAATGTTGGGTGGATGGGAATGACTGCCTCATTACCCCGCTTCAAGTCCTACACAAACTGATATTCTCCATTAGGCTTTTTAACAGGGAGGACTGAGGTGTTGCCTGGGGACTGGCACGGTTTAGCCCTTGCTGTAGGAATTTGTGGAGTAATGGCTGAACCCCGTTCAGTGCCGCAGGTTTTAGGAGGTACGATTTCTTCCATGGGTAGCCCATCCCAGGCTTCAGATCTGTCTTTGCTGGGGAAGCTTTATTAGCCTGTCCTAGGACTGAAGTGTCCCACAGGGAAGGGGTGACGGGATCCTTGCTTTCTTTGGGTATGTTTTGGGTCTCAAGTTCCTTTCCATTTAAGAGTGCTAGCAGGTGGATTCCCTGTCCTGGCTCTGCCTCTACCTGCAGTCTGTCCTCTTCCAGGGAGGTGGTGGCTCCCATTTTGCTTAATAAGTCTCTACCCAGCAATGGAGTAGGACATTCTGGGGAGCATACAGAAATGAGGAGAAATAAGCCTAGACATGGCCTCACAAGCAAGAGGGAAAGTACATTTTCTTACCTTAGGACACCTGTCTATTCCCATCACCCTGCAATTGCAATTGGAGAGGGGGCAAATAGGCTGGGTCAGGACAGAGCAGGCGACTCTGCTGTCCACAAGGAACTCAGTTTTCTTACCTGCCACATCAAAGGTGACCTGAGGCTCCGTGGTGTGATGATGATAGAGTGTGCTGCAGTCGGAGGCAGGATGCTGTCAGGCGGTGTCTATCAATCTCATCTGAAAGCTTGGTGAGGAGTGGGGACTGGCCAGGGTTGCCTGCCGGCTGTCCTGTTTTATGGAGGTCAGGGCAGCCTCTCTCCCAGTGACCCTCTGTCCTGCAGTATGTACATTGGCTCCATCCAGGGTTGGCTGTCTTCGATTGGTTGGTCTCCTGGGCCTCCTAGGGTCACCCTCAGGTAGTGGATGAATTAGGGCAGCCAGAAGCTGTGCTGTTTTGGTCAGTCTCCTCTTCTCATCTGCCATCTCTGTCCTGCCTGTTATTGAAGACCTTAAAAGCCTCGTCTGCCAAGGTCAACAGCAGGGTCTGGGGTCTGGCCTCCAAATTTTCTGTAATTTCCTTCTAATGTCCGGAGCTGGCTGAAGGATAAAATGCACAGCACGTGATGCCTCCGCTCTGCTGCCCCCAGGTCTGCATGGGTGCATTTCTCAAGCGCTTCAGGGATTCTATTGAGGAAGACTACTGGGATCGCCTCCTTTCTCTGGGTACCTGTCATAGTGTACAGGTTTGACTATACATTTCCTTCTTCCTTTAGTCAGGCAGGTGACAAAGTGGCTTATTCTAGCTTTATCTAGGTTTTCTCCATAGTCTCACTCGCATGGAGACTGTGCCTGGGACCGCATCTCGCCCTACACGGATGACTGCATATTGGTGTTTAGTGACTACCTAGATATTGGCATATTCCTTAGCCTTTTCAAATATGTGTTGCTTTTCATCAATACTGCAAAGTGACCATAACATCCCGCCACATCAATGAAAAGGCGAAATTTAGTCTAACAGATTCATCTCTAAACTTACCAGGATCCTCTGAAGGTCTACCAAAGTGTTCTTTACATAGTCCTAGATCCACCACCAAAAAAGGAACGTGCACCCTTGTCCCTCCCCTGTTTCCATCCATTTCTCTGAGGGGAAAACAGCCCTGGGCCAGTGGGGAAGCAAAAGAGGATGCCTGTTTGGAGTCCGATTAGAGCCCTACTGGGGACAGCACAGGGGTCCCCTCCCCAGGAGGCCTGCTTAGGATGGGGAGGGAATTCTGGGGGCCTGAGGCTGTGGAGGTCCACTTCCTCAAGTTCCTTCAGGAGGAACCTGGAAATAGGGGCCACACACACCTGACAAGAATCCAGTAGCTTTGGGTCCTAGCATAACTTCATAAAAGCTTATATCTAGGTATCTCTCCCCATTTCTCTGTCCATTCACAGAATAGATCCGGCTGTAAGATAGTGTTAAAACTAGGAGATCCACTTCCACCCACGGCCATTTTTCTTGATCTAATGTGTACTAGGGCAGGTTGTATTACAGAGGAAAATCAGTTCTTTTTTTTAATTAAATTTATTTTTTTTGAGACAGGGTCTCACTCCATTGCCCAGACTGGAGTGTTATGGTGCGACCACAGCTCACTGCAGCCTCAACCTCCTGGGCTTAAGCGATCCTTGCCTTAGCCTTCCGAGTAGCTGGGACCACAGGCAGGCACCCCCACACCTGGCTCCTTTTTCCTGTTTTTTGTTGAGGTGGAGTTTTCCTGTGTTTCCCAGGCTGGAGTTTCTTTTTCTTTAAGCCATCGGATTTGGATTCCTTCCATTTAGAAATGATACATCCCAGACGTGAGTCTTGGAAGATGCCTGGGGCATTGCCCATGACTGTAGCCCCTGTGTCTGCTTGTCTTAGTAAAGGGCCAGGGGCAGGGTGCAAGCACAGGTGTCAGGCGACAAGAGAGTTGGCTCCCAGCCCCGCACAGCACAACAATACAGGTCACACGAGAGGGCAGGTGTGGCCGGTGAAGAGAACTCCCCAAAACGGAGTGCTAGCTTGGATGGGTCCTTTTTATTCTTCAGCCTTACACGAGGTCCGGGTTCTGCTGACCAGTGTCCTGCATTTGGTAGTAACCGAATGACAGTCAATAAGATGTTGAATGAAACACACAAAAAGAAAAACAGATCAGGGCATGAGCTAGGCAAACTCCAGCCCCATGTGCCGTCAATTCTCCCCACACAAAGGCAGCACCCAGAGTCCTTAGGCTCGAACACTGAACAGACAGAGAAGAGCTCACAGGCTTCCGTTCCCACCAGGTGTGGGAGAGGGAGGGAAAGCACTGAAAGACTTGAAGATGACAGAGGCTAAAGCCAGGGTGCCTGATAGTTCCTGCCAGCCGCGTCAGTCCATCCTGCACGGGTGTCTATTCAGGTTGAGCCAATGAAGTTAAAAGTGAAGGAAGGAAAGCAGAAAGGAAGAAGGACAAAGACAACAAATAGGGGACGTGAGGGAAGGGAAAGCGTTGTCTGGGGCGGGGGTGGCGAGGAGTCTCTCGGAGACCGGAGGAAAACTCACCAGTCGCGGTGGCAGTGCTGAATCAATGGGGCCTCCCTCCGGCCCACTGGCTCATAAGCCTCCCCTGCGGGGCGAGTAGTTGCTCCTTGTGCTCCTGCCTGGCTCACCGGATAATCTGTTATGGCACCAAGCAGATTTCCCAGACAAGGCTTTTAGTTGGGGGCTTGTGCTTGAGCGCACAGGGGGACAGCAGAGGCTCGAGGGCTCAGCGACTGGCTCCCTGAAAGCCGGGAGAGACATTTTATTAGCGAAGCCTGGTAACTGACATCAGGAGAGGGCATGTAGGCTGGGCTGGGCGAAGCATGTGAGGGGTAGGGGATGCGGGTCAGTGTATCTAGTGGCTGATGGTTATCTTAGTTAATGGACCACCTGGTAGGCTGGACAGAGGCAACAAGGTTGTAATCAAGCTTGTTCAACCCCAGGCCTGCCGGTGGGTGACATACGGGCATGTGACATGCGGCCCAGGACTGCTTTGAATGCAGCCCAACACAATTACGTAACATTTCTTAAAACATTATGAGATTCTTTTGTGACTTATTTTTTTTTAAAGCTCGTCAGCTATTGTTAGTGTTCGTGTATTTGTGGCCCAAGACAGTTCTTCCAGTGTGGCCCAGGGAAGCCAAAAGATGGGACACCCCTGCTGTAAATCAGTTGTTCAGTGTTCCTTCCTGGAATGAGACACTCTGCCGCCTTGGTTTGACATTTAGATTTCCTAAGGCTAGTTCCTGGGATTCTTTAAATGGATCTGGTTAAACATGAAGAAGGAGCCGTATCCCATTCCTGTTCTCTTTCATTATGACTCTCCAGCCATTAATGTAGTTTCCTGGAACATTTAAAAAGTGACCCCATGTTTTGATAATCTGAATGTGTGTGTCTTTTGTTTAATACTTTATTCCAAGGGCATGTAGAAAGTTACCTGGCCTTGGCTGGGCACAGTGGCTCACACCTGTAATCCCAGCACTTTGGAAGGCCAAGGCTGGTGGGTTGCTTGAGCCCGGGAGTTCGAGACCAGCCCGGGCAACATGGCGAAACCTCGTCTCTACTAAATATACAAAAATTGGCCAGGCATGGTAGGTGCATCTGTAGTCTCAGTTACTTGGGAGGCTGAAATAGAAGGATCACTTGAGCCCAGGAGGTCGAGGCTGCAGTGAGTCATGATCACACCACTGCAGTCTAGCCTGTGTGACAGAGCAAGACTCTGTCTCAAAAAAAAAAAGTAAGTTACCTGTCCCAGAATAGATGTACAGTAAGTGGTTTTTTTGTATATGTGACTGAATTAATGGAAGACTGAAGTTAGTTATTACATATGAGATGTTATGGGCGCCATTCCGAGTCCAGTATCAGGGAGTTTACGGAGTTGCAGATGACAGGTTTACTAATGTGTGCTGAGAGCTTTCACAGCCTAGTACCATGTTAAGTGCTTCACTTGGATTGTTTCATTCAGTCCTCACAAGACACTCATGAATTAAGTGCTGCTGTTATCCCCTTTTTGCAGATAAGGAAACTGAGGCTTAAAGAAGTTAATTTGCCCAAAGTCTTCTATCTAGGAAAGGGTAGAGCTGAGATTCAAACTGTGACTTCAAGCTCAAGATCAAGGAATCTTAATTGTTGGTTTTTTTTTTTTTTCTAGACAGAGTTTTGCTCTTGTTGCCCAGGCTGGAGTGCAATCTCAGCTCACTGCAACCTCCGCCTCCTGGGTTCATGAGATTCTCCTGCCTCAGCCTCCCTAGTAGCTGGGATTACAGACATGTGCCACCACGCCTGGCTAATTTTGTATTTTTAGTAGAGATGGGATTTCTCCATTTTGGTTGGGCTGATCTCGAACTCCCGACCTCAGGTGATCTGCCCACCTCGGCCTCCCAAAGTGCTGGGATTACAGGTGTGAGCCACTGTGCCCGGCCCGCATCTTAATAGTTTTAACTACAGTCCCTCCCCATCCCCCCTTTTAACTTAGTCATTTAAATAAAACCCTAATTCTTATATTGAAAAAAATGTGAGTAAACGTTAAAGTGTTTCAGCCATCCTTTAGAAAAGTCTGATCCTTACAAATTGGAAATAACTTTCAAGCTTTATTTTTTTCTGGATCCATGAAAATAATGGATGAGGCCTTATGTGCCTCCTGAGTTTACCTTTTCTTTTCTTTTATATTTAATATATTTAATTTTATATTAAATATGCTTTTTAAGTGATACATGGCAATTCTGATGCTCTGGGAACTGGAAAGTACTGGCTGGTTAGAACTCTGAGTGGAATAAGAGTAACTGGCTCTTGGTTAAGTCCAGAGGTGGTTTGTGAAAGTGTGTTGGTGTTTGGTTATGGTTGTTGGGATATTGATGCATATCTCATTTCTGATTTTTTGCCTATTCTGGATTGGGGAAGTTACCACATAAATGTTACTGAACTTTAAGTTTGTGTAAGAGTCAATTCTTCTGGCTACCTGTGACAAATAACAGGTAGCTTTTAAAATTTGATTGAGAATAGGCAGCAAACTAGAGATGGCCCAAAAAAACATTGGAACGTTTGAAAAATTCTTGTTAGGCTATCTTTAGCTATTTCTAAGTCTAAATACTTCATGATCAGTTTGTGATTTGGACATTGGATGCCAAGTGTAATGCTTAGCCAATGTCACCTGAGACCTGTGTCCACTGAAGTTTTACTGTATGTGTGTAGGGTCAAAAGTGATTAAACTGAAGCCATTTTTAGAGGGGCCCCTGCTGTGAACAATAGCAAATATATATTTGCCATTTTGCTAGTGAGTGTCTGCATTTGTGCAGTAAATGAACTCATGAGTAAATTGAAGAGCAAATAGACTCATCTTTCTCCTCTTTCCCATCTTCCCATAGATGCAAGCCTCCCCTATCCAGCCCCATTCTAGAACTGCATTCAGAGGACACACTTCAGATGGGCAAGTATCAAGCTAATGCAAAATTGACTGTATCAGTATTTTTGCTTCCCACCCCTTTTGTGAAGATGGGGTTTGTGTTGGGGGTGTGTGTGTGTGTGTGTGTGTGTGGGTGGGTGGTGTTATACAATGTATTGTCAACTGAAGAATGATGAGGTTCATAAATTTGGAAAGGAGAGCTTGCTTTCTCAGAGAGGGTTGCAGCCTGCAGGGAGGCCATTCTAACAGGCTGGGAAGCACAGCTTCCTGCCAGAAGCCAGCAACAGATACTTTGAAGGAGGGGCAAAAGGAGGAGGAATTTATGCTCAGCCGGGTGGGCAAACATACATATTTAATGAGCTATAGGAGGAGTCATGAATATTTATGAAAGGACAACTGTGTGCATGTGTGGTTGAGCTTCACACCCCATCATAGGAGTCATGTACAAAAAAAATGGCTGTGTTAGCATGATCCAAGGGTGGAGGTTTTGGCCCTCTGACATCAAAAGGTGAGGCAGAGGACACAAAAACCCGCATCTTTCGGAGACTGGCCAGAACCACTCCCTGTTCTGTGGTCTCTTATCAGGAAGGAAATGCTGGTTGACTGTTTTGAAGTGGCCAAAGAGAGGGGCAGCAGTCAGGCAGCTGGGTTGGATGATAGCAGCAGTAGAGTCTTCTGAAAGGGCTGGTTGCTGTTTAGCCCTTAGGGAAGAACGCCTCCAGGCAGTTAGTAAGCAAGGGGTTTAAAGGAGGCATCTTACCTTCCATCCCCACGTGGCCAAGAACTCAGTTTTCAAGGTCGCTCTGGGATCCTCTTGGTTCAGGTGGCTGGGGGGCTTAGAATTTTATTTTTAGTCTACAGTAGACTTTTGCTGATACATTTACATTTGTGTTGGGGTTACCACGAAGGAATTTTCAACGACTTTCTGTATGACTTTTCTTAGATGTCCTTAGGTCTCTAATCTTCAGTCTTTCTGTAAAGACCTTGAGTTAGTTGCCAACATTTCAAAAATAAACTTCTCATGAAAAATCTCGATTTCTAACTTTCCTTGGAAAATCAGAAGACGCGGTAACATTAGGCCATGATTTCCACAAGGGAACAATTAAATAGTGTCTGCCTCAGTTAGAGGAGTTGCCGTCTTCCAGTTCTGTCCCCACCACTCTCTGGTATCTTACACTTGACCTGCTTCACTCAATTCTGTTACCTGCTTGGCCCTGGCAGTCAATTTTCCCCGTTTTTTCCCTCAACTTTTAATTATGATTGTGTCTTAACAATGGTTTTCCCATTTCTGAGCCTTTCAAATTATGGGTAAATCTCTACCACCATTTTCCGTTATTTTCACTTTTGTCTGAGAGAAGTTAAAGGGGTTTATTAGTAATTCAGATCAGAGAACGTGCAGAGAGGACAGCCTTCAACAATGGTCAGCACAGGTAATACTGTGGGCATCAGGTGACTAGATGAGCCACGTCCTTTTATTACAACAAGTAGGGACATGAGAGGAGGGAAAGTGTTCTCTGAGGCAGGGGTGGCAAGGAGTCTAGGCTTTTTCTAGCCCGCTCCTCCAGATTCTTCCAACCTCTACCCATTACCCAGTTCCAAATCTGCTTCCACGTTTTCAGGTACTTGCAGCCACAGCCCCTCTTCTCAGCTTCTCAGTACCAGTTTTCTGGTTTAGCTTATTTTGTGCTTCTATAACAGAATACCTGGGACTGAGTACTTTATAAAAAGAACGGAGACGTAGTACAGTTCTGGGAAGTTTGAGGTTGAGGGGCCCACATCTGGCCAGGACCTTCTTGCCGTGTCATCCCATGGAGGAAGGTAGAAAGGCAAGAGAGCATGACTGTGTGAGAGAGAGGTGAAGGAGTGCAAACTCAGAACCCACTCATAATCCCAAGATAGTGGTATTAATTCATTCTTTGGGACTGAATCACCTCTTAAAGGTCCTACCTTTCAACACTATTGCATGAGGGATTAAGTTTCTAACACACGAATTTTGGAGGGACACATTCAAACCATAGCACCTGAACACTGGGTATTGTGATTTAAAATTTTTTCTACCAGTCTGGCTGGGCGTGGTGGCTCATGCCTGTAATCCCAACACATTGGGAGGCCGAGGCAGGTGGATCACCTGAGGTCAGGAGTTCGAGACCAACGTGGCCAACATGGTGAAACCCCGTCTCTACTAAAAATACAAAAATTAGCTGGGTGTGGTGGCGGGTGCCTGTAATCCCAGCTATTTGGTAAGCTGAGGCAGGAGAATTGCTTGAACTTGGGAGGCGGAGGTTGCAGTGAGCTGAGATCATGTTACTGCACTCCAGACTGAGTGACAGAGTGAAATGAGAGTCTATCCAAAAGAAAAAATTTCTACCAGTGTGGTAGGCCAAAATGATGCCCTATTATTTTATTTTATTTATTTTTATTTTCTTTTGTTGTATTTTATTTTATTTATTTTATTGTTTATCTTTATTTTATTTATTTTATTTTATTATTTTATTTTATTTTATTTATTTTTTTGAGATGGAGTCTCCCTCTGTCACCCAGGCTGGAGTGCTGTGGCTTGATCTCGGCTCACTGCAACCTCTGCCTCCCAGGTTCAAGCAATTCTCCTGCCTCAGCCTCCCGAGCAGCTGGGATTACAGGCAAGCGCCACCACACCCGGCTAATTTTTTTTGTATTTTTAGCAGAGACGGGGTTTCAGCATCTTGGTCAGGCTGGTCTCAAACTCCTAACCTTGTGATCCTCCTGCCTCGGCCTCCCAAAGTCCTGGGATTACAGGCATGAGCCACCATGCCCCACCGATGCCCTATTATTTTAAAAAAAATGTATGTAACTTTGAATGCTAGTGAGATGGAGCATCTTTCCTTCGTTTTATTGGATGTTGGGACCTCTTGTAAAGTTTTTCATTTCCTTTTAACATTAGTTTGTAATTTCTTTCCTTTTCAGTTTATAGGAACCCTTCATAACACATAGATGTGTTCTTTGATAAAGGTCTGTTGTCAACTTTTTTTTATTGAACTTTTTTCTCGTTCTTTTACTTAACTTTTAACTTCGTGTCTCGTCGGTAAATTTTTTACTCTGGTTCTTTATAGTTTTTTATTTTGCCATCATGCCGGGAAAGGAGAATTTGAATAAAAATGTGAATGAAAATTTGGGCAAACTGATAGGTGATCTTAAAACTGACAAAAATATTTGTTTAAAAATGGCCTTGTTTTATCAAACCTACAAGGCTGTGACAGTAAGAATCACCATTATTTATTTATCAGTAAGAAAGGAAAAGTACTGACACTTAAGCTGACACATCACCAACTGTTAGATGCATCCTGATTTCAGGAATGTTAAAATGTGAAAGGATGCATCTTAGAATTGATGATGTATTTTTTTAAGCGAAAATCTGCTTAGGGTAAAAAATCAAAAGTGTACAAATGGACACACAATGAAAAGTCAGAAGGTGTTTTTTTTAAAAAGGAAGGCCGAGTATGGTGTCTCACACCTGTAATCCCAGTGCTTCAGGAGGCTGAGGCAGGAGCATTGCTGAGGGCACCTAGTGAGACCCTGTCACAAAAACATTAAAAAAATTAGCTGGGCATGGTGGTGCACGCCTATAGTCCTAGCTGCTTGGGAGGCTGAGGTGGGAGGTTACCTTTAGCCCAGAAGTTGGAGGCTGCAGAGAGCTATGATCGCACCACAGCACTTCATCCTGGGTGACAGAGTGAGACCCTTTCTCTCAAAAGAGTGAAAAAGGGAAATTGGGTTCTGTTACCCTCTTGCTTAAAACTCCCTACCGGGCGGGACCCATGTTGTTCATCAGGCCTCTATGTGCCTCCTGATTTCCCTCCCTCCCTCCCTCCCTCCCTCCCGCCCT
>NW_012103365.1:3891235-3895408 GCF_000951045.1 Mandrillus leucophaeus
CCTTCCTTACTGCCTTCCTTCCTGCCTTTCTTCCTTCCTTTTTGAGACAGGGTCTCACTCTGTTTTTGCTCAGGCTGGAGGACAGTGGTGCAATCGATCACAGCTTACTGCAGCCTTGAACTCCTGGGCTCAAGTGATCCTCCTGCCTCAGTCTCCCGAGTAGCTGGTGCTGGCACACCCAGCTGATTTTTATGTTTATTTTTTGGAGAAGGTCTTGCTGTGTTGCTCAGGTTGGTCTCGAACTCCTGGGGTCAAATGATCCTCCCACCTCGACTTCTCAATGTTGGGATTACAGGCGTGAGCCCCTGCACCTGCTCCTGATTTTCCCTTTGACCACAGTAACTATGATCTAGCCACACAGATACCTTGCTGTTCTGTGACTGTGCCAAGCATGTTCTTTCCCTCAGTCCTTTTCATTTCTTCTCTCTTTGCTGGATGGGCTCCTTCTCATCAGCTCAGCTGCCACTTCCTCAGAGGGGCCCTCCCTGACTACTAGGTTAAAGACAGACCCTCTCCCTGCTGCCTAATTTCACACTCTTCTCTTTCAGTTTCCTTGTGGTACTAAGTGCTCCGTGATGTCATCTTGATTACTCATTTACTTAATGATTCACTTTCTCCCTTTTCTACCATGTAAGCTTCCTGAGAACAGGGACTGCTTCTGTCTTGTTCGCCACTGTAACCCCTGCACCAAGAGCAGTATCTAGCGTAGTGTTGAATGAATACTCACGTGACTGCTTGAATGGATAAATGTTTGTTTTTGTAATCCACTTCAACTCTGGTGAAATTAGGTGGGCAGAAAGAGAAAACAATAGCAAGTGGACAGCATTTCAGAGTACGAACAGGATTTCAGCTGCGCTCTGAGAAGGCCCTAGGTAGGGAACAGATGATCTCAGCCGGGACTCACTGAAGGAAGAGCTGGAAAGGCCAGTGTGGCTGGGGCTCGCGTGGCAGGAGGTGCATGCTTCATGATTGAGAAAGATCGTAAAGCCGGCTGAGAATTTTGGACTCCATTCTAAAGGGAGTCGGAAGCCTGTTACGCATGCCCCACAACACCCTGAACTTCTCTGTAGCCGCTTGCGCTTGTTCTCTCTCTTTCCCACTGGATTATAAGCCCATGAGGGCAGGGACCATGTCTTCTTGTTCATCAGTTATTCCCAGGACTTGGCCCAGTGCCCCGTAAGTATCAGATGGGTAGTCAGACAAACTAACCCTCTGTACAGTCTGGAAATCCACCTCAGGCTGTCTCCATTTTACCTCTTCTTCTTTTTTTTTTTTTTTTTTCTCCCAACTAAAGGCTCCTAGGAAAATCTGTGAACCTAAAAGATCACTTTGCAATGCTTAACAACAGTGATAGTCTGTCATAGAAGATACCATGAATGAGATTGATGGGATCCACTACAGATCCAACACATCTCTTTTGAAATGCACCTGGCGGTGGTGGAAGAGATTATTAGTCATATGATACACCAGCACTTGTGTGTGTATGTGTTTAACTACTGTGTTACGTTGTGTAAGTCTTCAGTTTTCTCATGCCTTTTCACCTCATGACCTAATCCCCTCTTAAAAGTGATTAAGACTGGATTGGTGGCTCACACCTATAATCCCATCACTCTGGGAGGCAGCGGCAGGAGGATCCCTGGAGCCCAAGAGTTCAAGACCAGCCTGGGCAACATAGGGAGACACCCCTTCTTCCCTTCCTCCCTCCCCCCACCCCCCACATCTGTACAAATAAAAAAAATTAGCCAGGCATGGTGGTGCACGCCTGTGGTCCCAGCTACACAGGAAGCTGAGGCAGCCTGGCGGGGGGGTGTCGAGGCTGTAATGAGCTATGATCATGCCACCGCACTGCAACCTGGGTGACACAGTGCAGCCCTGTCTCAAAAAAAAAAAAAAATGATTAGGACGATAAAGTATATGAGCTTAATGAGGCAGATAATTAAAGCCTGTATCTATTAGTTTGTGCACTGTAACAAACTGCTGCAGAGCGTGTGGCTTAAAACAACAGCCGTCTGTTTAGCTTACAGTTCTTTGGGTTGGGTTCATTCAGGTGGAACTTCTCAGCTGGGCTCATTCCAGCACCTGCCTGGATTTAATCACTTGTGGTTGTCTTCACAGAAGACCTCTGCTGTGTAGCAAGCATTGGGCTAGGCCAGGGGGTCCCCACCTTTCTTGCTTCCCAGTAATTTGTCTCAATAATGTTTTCATAGTGCCCCTGAGCCAAAAAACACACTCATCAATTCTTTTTGATTAGCTGGGTTTAAACAGCCGAAGTATTTATGTCCTAACAACTTATTAGTCATTTGAAAAAAAAGTACACATACAGTGAAAGAAAAATACCATTTTTACTTCATTCGTAAGCACCCAGAATTGCTTACTGGGATGCGTGCCCTGTAGGGTACTTTACAGCTTCACCTTGGAATCAGATTAGACACCACCCCTGTTCCACATTCACATTGGCACAATACTTACTTTTTTTTTTGAGAAGGAGTCTTGCTCTGACATGTCACCCAGGCTGGAGTGCAGTGGTACACACTCAGCTCACTGCAACCTCCGCCTCCTGGGTTCAGGCAATTCTCGTGCCTCAGCCTCTCAAGTAGCTCGGATTACAGGTGTGCGCCACCATGCCTGACTAGTTTTGTATTTTTAGTAGAGGTGGGGTTTTATCGTGTTGGCCAGGCTGGTCTCGAGCTAGTCTTGAGCAATTCACCTGTCTCGGCCTCCCAAAGTGCTGGGATTACAGGCAGGCATGAGCCACCGTGTGCCAGCCTGGTACTTGCTTTTTAACCACAGCAACATCCGAACACTTAGCTTTGCAAGGATACAGAGCAATCTGATGTTGAAACTGTGATGGCCTTGAGCTAGTCGCTTACTTATGCCTGACGGATGTTAAGTAGTATCTCTGTGTTCCCCTGAAAAATTTAAAATATTCCTCTCTGCCCTGGTGAATTTCCCATTCCACCCATGGTACCACAGTATCATCACTTTACCATTTCCTTGAATCCTAACCACAGTCTTCTAAGACTGGCATTGTTCACGTTTTATGATTAAAAGAAAGGTAGTCTCAAGTGATTATGTGACTTTCCCAGAGTCACATGAAATTTTTTTTAGAGACAGGGCCTCATTCTGTTGCCCAGGTTGAAGTACAGTGATGCAATCACAGCTCAGTGCAGCCTCGACCTCCCAGGCTCAATCAGTTCTCCCGCTTCAGCCTCCCAAGTAGCTGGGACTACAGGCGTGCGTCACCACACCCAGCTAATTTTTGTATTTTTTGTAGAGGTAGGATATCGCCGTGTTGCCCAGGCTGGTCTTGAACTCCTGGACTCAAGCCATCTTCCCGCCTTAGCCTCCCAAAGTGCTGTGATTACAGGCGTGAGCCACGGTGCCCAGCTTACTCACATGAAATTTGACATTAGGGCTGTTTGAGACCAAAGCCCATATAACTGCAAATTCACTCCAAAGCGAGTTTTTATTTTGGATACTATGTTCTGGATAAAAGCCACAGCATGTTAAGTTTCCCTATCAGAGAATAATTGGGACTATTTAGGGATTTTTAACAATTGGATATCAACGAATGGCCTTTGGGTTTTTGTGTGTAACTTTAATGCGGGGTTTCACGACCTCGGCACTCTTGACGCTTGGGTTGGATAATTCTGTAGTGTAGGACTGTTCTGTACATTGTAGGATGTTTACCAGCATCCCTGGCCTCTGCCCACTGGATGCCAATGGCACCCTCTGGTTGTGACAACCAAAAGGTGTCTCCAGACATTGCCAGATGTTCCCTAGTGGCAAAGTTGGCCTGTTGGAGAACCACTGCTTTAATTTAATAATGACCAAGCCTGAGTAGTTAGGATTTTCACAACCATCTTTTCATTCTGGCTGTGTATAAATTGGTTCTTAAGTTTTTAAATCATATTATGATCTTATATTTTCAGGGCTTCTCTTCCCTCTTAACCCTCTTAGAAATCAATCCTCTAAAGTAGTATTGATCACAGAAAGAACTGCTAGTAGCAATATAGAGGTTTTAAATCAATGTTAATTGACTTTCTCAGAGTTGAGTAAGTATGGTAGGTCTTTTTTTTTTTTTTTTTTTTTTGACGAAGTCTTGCTGTGTCGCCCAGGCTGGAGTGCAGTGGCGCGATCTCGGCTCACTGCAACCTCTGCCTCCTGGGTTCA
>NW_012103365.1:3895483-3930752 GCF_000951045.1 Mandrillus leucophaeus
ATGCCATCACCCAGGCTGCAGTGAAGTGGTGCGATCTAGGCTCACTGCAACCTCCACCTCCCAGGTTCAAGCGATTCTCCTGCCTCAGCCTCCTGAGTAGCTGGAATAACAGGTGCCTGCCACCATACCCAGCTAATCTGTGTATTTTTAGCAGGGATGGGGTTTTGCCATGTTGGCCAGGCTGGTCTTGAACTCCTGATCTCAGGTGATCCACCGGCGTTGGCCCCCCAAAGCGCTAGGATTACAGGCATGAGCCACTGTGCCCGGCCGGTCTGTTTCTTTAGAAAGTTCTTCTGTAAGTATCACACAAAATGTTTTCAGTTGCCTTACATTTTTATCTTATGAAATAGAATATAGGAAAAGAAGGGATTGTGGATCTCATTTTGGCGAGCGAGTTACCTTTCCCACTAGCTCTCAGAAGCATTCCAGACAGATAAGGATTTTTTCTGTTCTCGTGGCCTCTTGCCAGTGCTAGATTTTGTACAAATGGCCTTATTTTCCCAGAATTATGAAACTCCTTTGAAACTTGCTCTGAGCCTATCCTCCACAAATACATTCAGTTCCCTGCAAAATAATGGTAAGGCATCCTTCAGGGACAGATAATGGACCTGTTATTTCCCCATAACTTGAGTAGCCCCTGACTTAAGAAGAGCAACTGAATCATGTGATGTTGGTGTGTGTTACTCAAGTCATCAAATTCTGTCATTTAAAGGGATCTTAAGGTCCTCTTGTCCAGTGCTTCCCATGTGGTATGCCAGTGTGCCACCACATACAGCTGGGCCACTGCAGAGTGGCGGGTGAGCCTCAAGTCACTGACTCCCTTCAGCTCAGATGTACCTTGTGTACAGCTTACAAGAATAATCATGATGATGTGTGATTTATGCTTTACATGCTAACATTAGATCCTAATGTAAGAGAGGTCTCCCCTGAACTACATGGTACTAGACTTCATGTGTTAATATTCTGGTGTATTTGTTGTTTTTTGGCCAGGGACGGAAAAACTCATTTCGAATGTGCTTA
Source organism: Mandrillus leucophaeus (assembly GCF_000951045.1). Lineage (NCBI taxonomy): Eukaryota > Metazoa > Chordata > Mammalia > Primates > Cercopithecidae > Mandrillus > Mandrillus leucophaeus. The sequence continues at coordinate 3,896,504 of NW_012103365.1, forward strand.
TTATTAATATATTTGTTATTTGCAAGAAGTTATGCAGGCATTTTGGAATTATTTTCGTAATAGGGTAGACAACTACCTTCATATTCTTTTATTTGGTAGAGACAAGGTCTTTGTTCTGTTGCCCAGACTGGAGTGCGGTGGCACGATCATAGCTAACTGAAGCCTTGAACTCCTGGGCTCAAGCCCTCACACCTCAGCCTCCGGAGTAGCTGGGACTACAGGCATATGCCACCACATCTAGCTAGTTTTTAAAATTTTTTTGTACAGTCTTGCTATGTTGCCCAGGGTGGTCTTGAACTCCTCATTCAAGTCGTCCTCCTACTTGGGCCTCCCAAGTTGTTGGGATTATAGGCGTGAGCCACCATGCCCAGCCACATGCCATATTCTTCATATTACTTTCCTGACTCCTGGCACCCTAGGGCCGACTTCGGGTTCCCTGCTTGCCCTTTATTGCTTTCCTGACATCTATCAGGCTCTTAGGAGGTATTTCTTTAGCTTATGGTGTGTAGCCATATGTATTTGAATCAGCCAAGTGAAGTTATCAAGATAATAAATGAGAAACTACTTACATGTTGTAGGTTAGCCTTTTCAGCATTTTTTGCTGAAGTTCTCAGAACCTAGAGAACCTGAATTATTAGCAGTAGTATGGGTAGCTATTGATGTTTCAGCTCCTGCCATGGTTTGTATCCTCAAGGAAGTTGAATGAATAATGTCTGAAGTTGAGTGAATAATAAAATCAAGCAATTTTCTTTCTTTAAAAGAAACTTGTTAACTTTTATTTTTTTATTTTTATTTTTCTGAGACGGAGTCTCACTCTGTTGCCCAGGCTGGAGTGCAGTGGCACAATCTTGGCTCATTGCAACCTCCGCCTCCCAGGTTCAAGTGATTCTCCTGCCTCAGCCTCCCGAGTAGCTGGAATTACAGGCGTGTGCACCACCGCACCTGGGTAATTTTTTTTTTATTTTTAGTAGAGACAGAATTTCGCCATGATGGCCAGGCTGATCTCGAACTCCTGACCTCAGGTGATCAGCCCGTCTCAGCCTCCCCAGGTGCTGGGATTACAGGCATGAGCCACTGAGCCTGGCCTTAACTTTTAATTGAAAAAAATGTGAAGTGTACACAAATACGTTGTGACTAGGTTCATGAACCTCCATGTACCCATCACTTAACTGTCTCATTTTATTTGTAGCAGTCATTCCAAGAGTGTAAGTCCTCAGACTAAGCATCAGTAGCATCTGGGAACTTACTAGAAATGTAAATTTTTTTTTTTTTTTCTTTTGAGACGGAGTCTTGCTTTGTCACCAGGCTGGAGTGCAGTGGCATGATCTTGGCTCACTGCAACCTCCACTTCCAAGGTTCAAGCCATTCTTCTGCCTCAGCCTCCCAAGTAGCTGGGATTACAGGTGTGCGCCACCACACCCAGCTAATTTTTGTATTTTTAGTAGAGATGGGGTTTCACCATGTTGGCCAGGATGGTCTTGATCTCCTGACCTCGCCATCTGCCCGCCTCGGCCTCCCAAAGTGTTGGGATTACAGGCATGAGCCACTGCGCCCAGCCGCTAGAAATGTCAGTTTCCGCTAGTGGAAGATGTAGTGAATCAGAAACTTGGGGTGGAGCCTATCAATCTGTGGTTTAGCAAGCCACCCAGCTGATTCTGATGACCACTGAAGCCTGAGGATCACTATAGATATCATTTCATCCTACCTCTGCTGGAGTCTTTCAGAGCAAATGCTGTCATTTTATTTGTGAATACATTAGTACATAAATTGTCTTTTTTGAAACATAACACAAATGGGCATAATATTTAGAAAGCAGCCTGCTAATGGGTCCCCATATTTAAATAGGCTTACCATCTGATCTCTTTCTTTTTTTTTTTTTGAGATGGAGTCTCTCTGTTGCCCAGGCTGGAGTGCAGTGGTGCAATCTCGGCTCACTGCAAGCTCCGCCTCCCAGGTTCATGCCCTTCTCCTGCCTCAGCCTCCAGAGTAGCTGGGACTATAGGTCGCCTGCCACCATACCCGGCTAATTTTTTTTTTTTTTTTTTTTTTTTGTATTTTTAGTAGAGGCGGGGTTTCACTGTGTTAGCCAGGATGGTCTCAATCTCCTGACCTCGTGATCTGCCCAGCTTGGCCTCCCAAAGTGCTGGGATTACAGGCGTGAGCCATCACGCCTGGCTACCCTCTGATCTCTTAATTCCTCTCATACTATCTACTTTAAAGAAATAACTGGACAGATGCTTCATGATGTATATACAAGGATGCTTGCAATGCCTAGATGGGGAAAACTTAGGAATACCACATCTCATAGTGAGGGATTGGCTAAATAAGTTATGTTTTATCCAGTCAGTGGAATGCTATGAAATCATTGTACAGAAGGATGTCCCTGATGCTGTTGCTATGTAGGAAAAGCAGTTTTCAAACCACTTATTGGGTGGTCCCATTTTCTTTTCTCTATTCAGGGTGTGTGTGTGTGCGTGCGCGCCCACCATGTGCATGAGAGGGAGAATGTGTTTTTGTTGTGTGCAATAACTTAAGCACATAGGACAAAATGCTGAAATGTTACACACCAAAACACGAATAGTTATCTTCGGAAGATACGATTTTGGATAATTTTTACCCTCCTCTTACCTATTTTTTTTTTTTTTTTAACAATGATGCGTGTATTTTTATAGTAGGGGAAAACCATAAGGCTACTATAACTTTGGAAAAGACATATTCATTAAAATTATAGCCTCTGATTGCATTTGCAGATGGACACATACTGGATTCAAAGAGATATGCCGTTATTGGAGCCGATCTCCGAGACCTGTCTGAACTGGAAGAGAAACTAAAGAAATGTAACATGAATACACAGTGAGATTTTTTTTTAAAACCTCTTTTACATTTGTGATTTTATGCTAATTATGAGATAAGGCCAGTCGGAAGTGCAGCATGATACTCATGTTCTTATTTTTTATTCTGTAAGTTTTATTTCATTGCTACCTAGTTTTCTGAAAAAAATTCTTTTTTTTTTTTGAGGTGGAATTTTGCTCTTGTTGCCCAGGCTGGAATGCAGTGGCACAATCTCAGCTCACCGCAACCTCCACCTCCCGAGTTCAAGTGATTCTCCTGCCTCAGCCTCCCAAATAGCTGGGATTACAGGCATGCACCACCACACCCAGCTAAGTTTGTATTTTTAGTAGAGATGGGGTTTCTCCATGTAGTCAGTCTGGTCTCAAAATCCCGACCTCAGGTGATCTGCCTGCCTTGGCCTCTGAAAGTGTTGAGATTACAGTTGTAAGCCATCACGCCTGGCCTAGTTTTCTGAAATTTTTTAAGCAATACTGTTCTTCAAGTCTGTTTCTACATCTGAATCACCTGTGTTACTTTGTAAAAATACTGGTGCCTAATTTCATATAAAAGTTTGAGAGAAGATAATTGTATGGGTAGAAACGTGTTTGTGACATATAAAGAAAAGATTGGTGTCCAGAATATATAAAGAACAACTACCATTAAAAGCCTCATAGAAAAATGGGCAAAGGATAGATTACCGGGCAGTTCAAAGAAGAAACTGAATATCATATGAAACAGGTATTGGGCATCAGTGATAATCGGATGAAATTCTATTTTACTCTCACCAAGTTGGCAAAAATGTAACAGCTGACAGTATCAAGTGTTGGCAAGGATATGGGGGATAGGGAATGATACACCACTGCTGGAAGTGAACTTGGTGCAACCATTGTGAGGAGCAATCTGAAAGTATCGAGTAACATTGTAAGTATGTGTACCATAGGGTATAGCAGTTCCACTTTCGTGGGTGTCCCCTTGAGAAGATCTTGCATATATGCATAAGGAGAATGTTCCTTGTAGTTCATGAGTCTGGAAACTGAGTCCAGCTGCACAGGTTTGAATCCTGACAGGAACATGCACTAGACCATGACCTTGGATAACTTCACTTCTCTGCATCTGTTTCCTCTTCTGAAAAGTGTGAATTATAGTCTGGGCGTGGTGTCTCATGCCTGTAATCCCAGCACTTTGGGAGGCCGAGGTGGGCAGATCACCTGAGGTCAGGAGTTTGAGACCAGCCTGGCCAGCATATTGAAGCCCCATCTCTACTAAAAATACAAAAAATTAGCTAGGCGTGGTGGTGGACGCCTGGACCCCAGCTACTCAGGAAGCTGAGGCAGGAGAATCATTTGAACCCAGGAGGTGGAGATTGCAGTGAGCCAAGATCACGACATCGCACTGTAGCCTAGACAACAGAGCAACACTCCATCTCAAAAAAAAAAAAAAAAAAAAAAGTGAGAATGTGAATACTAATAGAACCCACCTGTAAGTGTTAGCGGTTGAGAATGTTGATAACTGTCAAAGAAGTCTCTAGCAAACCAGCTCTTCATTTCTGTAGTTTTAATTGTTGCTGATGATTTTGATGGTTCCTCAAAGAGAAGATAAAAATAATTCCTAATCCCAATACTTAGAGATAACCACCTTAATAAATTTTATCCCAAAATTTGTAAATATATGTTTTTCTTTAAAATGTGATTATGCTATGTGTATAATTTTGGAACTTTTTGTTTGTTTGGAGACAGGGTCTTACTCTGTCACCCAGGCTGGAGTGCAGTGGCGTGATCTGTGCTTACTGCAGCGTGAATCTCCCAGGCTCAAGTGATCCTCCCACCTCAGCTTCCTGAGTAGCTGGGACCACAGGCGTGCACCACCACACCCAGTTAATTTTTGTAGAGACAAGGTTTCACCATATTGCCCAGGCTTGCTTTGAACTCCTGAGCCCAAGCAATCTGCCTGCCTTGGCCTCCCAAAGTATTGGAATTACAGGTGTGTGCCATTGCACCCAGCCAGTTTTGGAACTTTTAAAAGAATCGGCTGGGCACGGTGGCTCACGCCTGTAATCCCAGCACTTTGGGAGGCTGAGACAGGCAGATCACGAGGTCAAGAGATTGAGACCATCCTGGCCAACAGGGAGAAACGTCGTCTCTACTGAAAATACAAAAATTAGCTGGGTGTGGTGGTGTGTGCCTGTAGTCCCAGCTACTTCGGAGGCTGAGGCAGGGGAATTGCTTGAACTCAGGAGGCAGAAGTTGCAGTGAGCTGAGATTGCACCACTGCACTCCAGCCTGGTGACAGAATGAGACTCCGTCTCAAAAAAAAAAAATCAAATATATGTGTGTATATGTACACATACAATCATTTGTTTGTTAGTCTATTCACTCATTTAGCAAATAATCGAGGTTCTGTGAGGTACCGGTACTCACTATAGAGCCATGAACAAAACAGCTTACACATTGCTGTGTAAGGAAAAGAGACATTAAACAGCTAATGACATTTGACTGTTTAGTTACTCCTGGGATATCTGCTTTGAAGAAGTGCAGGGAAGCATCTGATAGGCCACTTGAATCTGGGGACCATGGATAGCTTTTGTGTCAATAAACACAGTCCCTGAAACATCATACTTATGAGCTGCATAGTAGTCCATTGGGTAGGGCATACCATGTTCTTTCAACCAGTTTCTTGTTGGGCTTAGCTGGATGTTGCAGTTTAGGCTGGGCTTAGCTGGATGTTCTTCTGCAGTTTGGGTTGGCCTTCCTTAGCTGGAGGTTATTCTGCGGTTTGGACAGGGCTTAGCCGGATGGTTCTGATTGGGGTTGGGTTTAGCTGATATCCTGGAGTTCAATCATGTGGATAGTGGGCAGGCCAGCTAGGGTCTGGCTGGCTGTCAGTTGGGAGGCCTCCTTCTCTTCCACAGATCTTCTCCTCCTATAGCAGGCTAGCTTGGGTTCCTTCAGATGGTTCCTTCTCCTCCTATAGCAGGCTAGCTTGGGTTCATTCAGGTTTCCAAGTGCAGCAAGAGAGCAAGCACCAATGTGCAAGTGACTTTACAACTTCTGCTTGCATCATGTTTGCTACTGTCCTGTTGACCAAAGTAAAAGTTTCATGACCAGCCTAGATTCCAGGGATAGAAGAATAAACACCTCTCAAATGGGAGAAGCCTCAGTGTTATGTTGGCATGGTGCGAGTGCACAGCAGGGGAGAACTTGTAGCCGTTTTTGCAGTCCACCACACACGCTTAACATGTTTTCATTGCCACACAAATCATTGCTCACTGCTCACCTGCTCACAGTAGAAAGCTGGGATTGTGATGGTATTCCCCAAGTATTTCCGCCCTGACTGGGGCTGTGCTTGCTCAGGCCTTCTGATTTCCCTGGGGCATGGACTGCCCCACCAGCACTGCAGTACGATTAGAGGGTCCTGACTTGATGATAACAAATTTATGTGCCTTTTTTTCTTCTCTTAAGATTGCCAACACTCCTGATAGCTGAATGTGTGCTGGTTTACATGACTCCAGAGCAGTCCGCAAACCTCCTGAAGTGGGCAGCCAACAGTTTTGAGGCAGCCATGTTCATAAACTACGAACAGGTAAAAGGAAGCACAGGAGAATTGGATTCTGTACAGGACCCCTGTGGTGGCTTCCCTCTCCCAGCACCCTTCGGATAACTTCCCTTATCCTTTCCTTCTTCCTCCAGCCTCTCACGTATCTCCTTTATTCATCAACCAGCAATCTTAGTGCTCCTGACCTCTTGACCTCCTGCAGACTTTTAGCCAGAGTTATTGGAACTTCTGTCTTAGCCTTTACAAAAGTCTTTCAAGTTCTTATTTTTATCATTACATGTACCGTGGAGTCATAGAACATGAGGAAGGGGATTTTGGCTACCAGCATTTCGGGGTAGCAACTCAGATGCTGTCAGGGACAGGCAAGTGGTACCAGTGGAGGAAGTCAGCCAAGTGTAGTAGTGTAGGGTTTGGGGACTGTGGTGAACTGGAGCACCAATGTCCCACCTCACGGGAGGGGCCACTGTCCGTTTACAGCCAGTTGTTATCATGTAGGCATGTGAGCCTAGAGCTGCCAGAACTACTGATTTTTGAAAGAAGCTGGAAATGTAGGATTTTAATGTAAAATATTCTAGTTTCTAAGATGACCGTGTATGATTTACCAGCTGCCTGTTTACTTCTTCTGATTTATTGCAGCAAAAGTTCTGTTTTAGAGCTTTGGAATAGCCCAGCTTGGGTTGAATCCTGGCCCTGGCTTGTGCTCTCAGCTATGTGACCTTAGGCAGCACAGCTTAGTGATTGGGAGTCCATGCTCCAGAGGTGGGCATTCCTGCTGTGTGACCTGGGCAAGTTACATAACCCCTCTGTGCCTGTTTCTTTTTTTTTCTTTTCTTTCCCTTTCCCTTTCCTTTCCTTTTCTTTTCTTTGCCAGAGTTTCACTCTTATTGCCCAGGCTGGAGTGCAGTGGCGCGATCTTGGCTCTCTGCAACCTCCACCTCCCAGGTTCAAGCCATTCTCCTGCCTCAGCCTTCCAAATAGCTGGGATTACAGGTGTGCACCATCACATCCGGCTAATTTTGTGTTTTTAGTAGAGATGGGGTTTCACCATGTTGGCCAGGCTGGTCTCAAACTCATGACCTCAGGTGATCTGCCTGCCTCAGCCACCCAAAGTGCTGGGATTACAGGCGTGAGCCACCATGCCCGGCTGTCCCTCTGTGCCTGTTTCTTCATCTGAAAATAATAGTCCCTACTTCATAGCATTGTTGTGAGATGTAAATGAGTTAATGTATCCAAAAGCACTGACAGTGTTGCCCAGCTGTAAGTAAGCGTCAGCTATTTTTTGCTCTCTCTGAGCCCCCGTTCTTTGTTTTTAAAGAAATAATACCCACTCTTGGCTGGGCACGGTGGCTCACGCCTGTCATCCCAGCACTTTGGGGAGGCCGATGTGGGCATATCACCTGAGGTCAGGAGTTCGAGACCAGCTTGGCCAACATGGTGAAACCCTGTCTCTACTAAAAATACAAAAATTAGCCAGGCATGGTGGCAGATGCCTGTAATCCCAGCTACATGGGAGGCTGAGGCAGGAGAATCGCTTGAACCGGGGAGGCAGAGGTTGCAGTTAGCTGAGACTATACCATTGTACTCCAGCCTGGGTGACAGAGTGAGACTCTATCTCAAAAAAAAAAAAAAAAAATAATAATAATAATAATAATACCCTCTCTCCAGATTATTATGGGGATTCCTGAGATGCTGTCAGTGGCTTATCGCATGATAAGCACTGATACATGCTCACTATTTTTATTGTGTATTGCTTTTTGTTTATTTATTTGTTTGAGGTAGGGTCTCACTCTATCACCCAGGCTGGAGTGCAGTGGTGGGGATCATGGCTCACTGCAACCTCGACCTGGGGCTCAGATGATCCTGCCAGGTCATCCTCCCAAGTAGCTGAGATCACAGGTGCACATACCACGCCCAGTTAATTTTTAAATTTTTTTTGTAGAGACAGGATTTTGCCATGTTGCCCAGGTTGGTCAGTTTTTTTTTTTTAAATCTCCTTTTCTTTTTTATTTTATCACACAAAAGATCAATAAGGGGACTTGCCCAGTGTCACGTAATTATGGACAGATCTAGGGCTAGCCCTTGGTCTCTCAACCTCCTCCCCAGGTCCCTTCCTGCCCAGGTTCCTGTGTAGATGGTTCTTGATTGGTTGATTTTGCATCCTTCCCTCTCTTTAGTTGGGAGCGCTCCTCAGACTCTGTCTTCCGTCCTGATGGATGGATGTAATGGAAGGTGGCCTCACTGGTATTTTCTTTTGATGTAAATAAATCCTGGGGACCTATCTTTGCTTTCAGGATAACCACATCTGGGGAAACAAATTCCACTGTCCATACTCCACGTTTCAGATTTATGCTGCTGCTTTCACTTTCCTTACTTTGTGTATTCTTTTGTTGAACAAGTGTTTATTCAACATCATATGAGAGATGATGGATTCAGTGAATTCTGACCAGAGATCTTGTCACTTTGGAGCAAGCCTGGGAATGTGCCAGTTTTCAAAATGTTGTCCACAGCTGTCCCTCAACCGGTTCTGCTCCCACTCGCCACCCTCACCTGGTGCATAATGAACATTTAAGTTAATTCAGTAATTTCCTAACAAACACAAAATGATCAGCACCTCACAAACATGTATTAATTGCTCACTTGCCTTACATTGTTTGCTTTTCCTTTTTTTTTTTTTTCCTTCAGAAACAGGGTCTTGTTCTGTCGCCCAGGCTGGAGTGCAGTGGTGCCATCATAGTTCACTGCAGCCTTGAGCTTCCAGGCTCAAGTGATCCCCCAACCTTAGTCTCCCCATTAGTTAGGACTGTAGGTGCACACCACCATTCTCAGCTAAATTTTTTTTTTTTTTGGTAGAGACGGGATCTTGCTGTGTTGTCCAGGCTGGTCTCAAACTTCTGGCCTCAAGCAGTTCTCCTACGCCAGTGTCCCAAAGCCCTGGGACTACAAGCATCAGCCACCATGCTTAGCTTGTTTTTTAATTAGTAGTTTAAGATGACGAAACTACATGGATGATAATAATTTCAATCATAATTCTAAAGCAGTGGTAGCAAATTCTTAGATTTTGCTTACTATATAGCAGGGACTATTCTATGAGTTTTACTTATATTAACTTTATTTATTTATTTAATTTTTTGAGATGGAATCTTACCCTGTCACCCAGGCTGGAGTGCAGTGGCATAATCTTGGCTCATTGCAACCTCCACCTCCCAGGTTCAAGTGATTGTCCTGCCTCAGCCTCCTGAGTAACTGGGATTACAGGTGTGTGCCACCATTCCCAGCTAATTTTGTATTTTTAGTAGAGACGGGGTTTCACCATGTTGGCCAGGCTACTTTTGAACTCCTGACCTCAAGTGATCTGCCTACCTCGGCCTCCCAAAGTGCTGGGATTACAGGTGTGAACCACTGCACCTGGCCTATTAATTTATGTAATTATCACAGCTAGCCACAAGTAGATACTAGTACTATTCTAATTCTATAGGTAAGGGGAGACTGAGGCACAGAGTTATGTAGTTTACACACAGCCTCAAAGCTCTTAAATGTCAAGCAAAGATTCAAACCCAGGCAATAAAACGACAGAGTATGTGCTGACAAACACTTTCTATCTGGAATGAAGAAGTGCCATGTGATCATTAGTGCTACATTCCTTTCTCTCCACCAAAATAGTGTTGGTTCTTGTCTAGCAGTGCTGTCGTGTGCACTCTGAAAATCATTTCTCATATTGTTAAGCGGATTTTCCACCGCTGAGATGGAGTTTCGCTCTTGTTGCCCAGCCTGGAATGCAGTGGTGCGATCTCGGCTCGCTGCAACCTCCAACTCGCAGGTTTAAGCGATTCTCCTGCCTGAGCCTCCCTAGTAGCTGGGATTATACTTGCCTGCCACCACACCCAGCTAATTTTTGCATTTTCAGTAGAGATGGGGTTTCACCATGTTGGTCAGGCTGGTCTCGAACTCCTGGCCTCAAGTGATCCGCCTGCTTCAGCCTCCCAAAGTACTGGGATTACAGGCATGAGCCACCGCACCCGTCCTTCTTTTTTGAGACAAGAGTCTGTCATCCAGACTGGAGTGCAGTTGCACAATCTCGGCTCACTGCAACCTCTGCCTTCCGGGTGCAAGTGATTCTCCTGTCTCAACCTCCTGAGTAGCTGGGATTACAGGCACATGCCACCGTGTCTGGCTGATTTTTGTATTTTTAGTAGGGACGGTGTTTCACCATGTTGGCCAGGCTGGTGTTGAACTCCTGACCTCAAGTGATCTACTCGCTTCAGCCTCCCAAAGTGCTGAGATTACAGGCATGGCCACCATGCCTGGCTGAAAGTGGTGAATATTTGAAAAAGCGATAGTGTATATACAATGGTGTACACTAATATTGTTTCCTGGCGTTTTTCATATATAATTTGAGGTTTTTTAGATGAGTTTTTGTAATTCAAAAAGTAATACCACATGCAGAGTACAAAAATTAAAAATACAACAGGGTAGACAAGGAAAAGTAAATCTCTCTCTTGCCCCAGACCTTGGTCCTCTAATCTGGAAAGCAAGGCTGCCACATTCCAGAATTTTTCCATGTACATAGAGATTCTTTTTTTCCTTGAAGACAGATGGGCGTATACTAACCATATTCCTCTGTACTTCACTTTTCAAGAGTTTACCCTAGAGGTCATTTCATGTCTGTATCTGTCTTCTCTTGTTTTCATGGCTATATATAATTTCGTTATACAGACATGCCAGGAGTTATTTCCAGATTCTTCCTATTTTACCTAATGCTGTGATAAACATTCTTGCATCTTAGCAGATACGTGTGAGTGTGTCTGTAGGGTAGATTGCTTTCGGTGGAGTTGGTGGATCACAGGTTGAGCATTTATTTTTTATTTTTTGGGTTTTTTTATTTTTTGAGATGGAGTCTCGCTCTGTCGCCCAGGCTGGAGTGCAGTGACACAATCTCGGCTCACTGCAAGCTCCGCCTCCCAGGTTCACGCCATTCTCCTGCCTCAGCCTCCCGAGTAGCTGGGATTAACAGGCACCCGCCACCATGCCCGGCTAATTTTTTGTATTTTTAGTAGAGAAGGGGTTTCACCGTGTTAGCCAGGATGGTCTCAATCTCCTGACCTCGTGATCCGCCCACCTTGGCCTCCCAAAGTGCTGGGATTACAGGCGTGAGCCACCGTGCCCTGCCAGGTTGAGCATTTAAAATGGGTGTATCCTGCCCAATTGCCCTTCCAGGGCTACCCAAGTTTATGCTCCCGCCAGCACTGTGCTGGTGCCTGCCCCTCAGTCGTTTTCCTATGCTGGCTGTGCCTAATCAGACGTCAGCCTCTACTGCTTAAAAATAGGATGATGATGTTTTATTTTGCATATTTAACAAACCCTTAGAGTAATGTCTTACCTTCTCTTTCCCTCCTAGGTGAACATGGGTGATCGGTTTGGGCAGATCATGATTGAAAACCTGCGGAGACGCCAGTGTGACCTGGCAGGAGTGGAGACTTGCAAGTCATTAGAGTCACAGGTCAGAGAGCAGGGACTGGGACATCCATTTGGACCCTTAGTCAACCAAGATATATAAAGATCTTTCTTTGCAGATACGATCATGGAGAAGCCCTGTTCAGTGCCTGCCACCATAGGCTGCTGAGCCTCCATGTGGGCTGCTAGTTCATGATACTGGGAAGACCAAGTCCTGCTTTGCCATCTTGGTGTAGAAAATACACATTTACATTTCCTACACTCTATTATTTTGACTTTGTATTATGCAAATTTTCAAACAAAAAGGTAGAGGGAATGGTAAAATAAAAACACACGTCCCATCACCTAACTTCAGTATTACTTATTTTATCAGTATTATTTCCTGAATTCTCCCACAATTTTTTTGTTGATGTTGGAATATTTTCAGGCAAATCCCAGACAGCACATGATTTCACCCCTAAATACGCATGTGAATCACCTACCAATAAGGATTTGCTTCTCCCAGGATGATGATGACACCATTTCACAGATCATACCTCACAAGCTGACAACTCCTTCATGGCATTTAATGCCCAGTTCATGTTCAATTTCCCCAGTTATTTAGAAAAACCTTTTTTTTATAGTTGATGTGTTTGAATCAGGATTTAAACGTTGTCCACACTTTGTAGATGATTGATATGTCCCTTAAACCTCTTTGACTCTATAGTAATGCCCCCTTCCTTTAAAAAAGTCATTTATTTTTTCTCAAAACAACTCCCACCCCTGCCCCCATATAAATAGGTTCATTTTTTTGGGTGGGTGGGTGTGGTGGCTCACACCTATAATCCCAGCACTTTGGGATACTGAGGCAGGCAGATCACCTCAGTTCAGGAGTTTGAGACTAGCCTGGCCAATATGGTGAAACCCCATCTCTACTAAAAATACAAAAATTAGCCGGGCGTGGTGGCACACGCCTGTAATCCCAGCTACTCGGGAGGCTGAGGCAGGAGGTTTGCTTGAACCTGGGAGATGGAGGTTGCAGCGAGCCGCAATCAAGCTACTGCACTCCAGCCTGGGCAACAGAGTGAGCCTCTGTCTCAAAATAAATAAGTAAATTAAAAAATAAATAAATAGGTTCATTTTTACATGTCTTTTGTCACATAACCATTATAATGCTTTAAAAAACTGTTGCTCATAGAAAAGTTCTTCCTTTATTTCTCTTTGGAAGTACTTTAGTGAATTTCTCCTCATTATAACAATGTTTGTTCAGTATGGAAAGTTGGAAAGTAAAAAGAAGATATTAGGGTCTAGGATGTGCTTTTGAGAAAGGAGTCAGCTCAGAGGAGGTCTGGTGTGCTTAAGAGCGTCTCAGTGCCTGGCGCACTGGCTCACACCTCTGATCCTAGCACCTTGGGCAGCTGAAGGGGGAGGAATCGCTTGAGCCTAGTAGGTCACGGCTGCAGTGAGCTGTGATCAGACCACTGCACTTCAGCCTGGGCAACAGAGTGAGACCTTGTCTTTTTAAAACAAAATAGTGTCTCAGATTTGTAAGCCAGTGCCTGGTAGTTCTCTAGTTCTCCATTTCTCTTCGTTGCACGTTTTAGAAAGAACGGCTCCTGTCGAATGGGTGGGAAACAGCATCGGCCGTCGACATGATGGAGTTGTACAACAGGTTACCTCGAGCTGAAGTGAGCAGGTATGGGGTTGGTGAGCGTCAGCTTGATGGGCATTCATTGTGAACTGAAGGCATGATTGCCTCTATTCTTTAATGCAGAAAAACAGAACAATATGTGGAGATTTCATTTAAAAAAAAAACAAAAACACAAGGCTAGGCACAGTGACTCACACTTGTAATCCCAGCACTTTGGGAGGCATAGGTGTGCAGATCACTTGAGGTCAGGGGTTCGAGACCAGCCTGGCCAATATGGTGAAACCCCGTCTCTACTAAAAATACAAAAATTAGCCAGGCGGGGTGGCACACATTTGTAATCCCAGCTACTCGGGAGGCTGAGGCAGGAGAATCGCTTGAACCCCGGGGCGGGGGCGGAGGTTGCAGTGAGCTGAGATCATGCCACTTCACTCCAGCCCGGGTGAAAGAGCGAAACTCTGTCTCCAAAAAATAAAATAAATAAAAATGCAAAAGTTAGCCAGGTGTGGTGGCACAGGCCTGTAATCCCAGCTACTAAGGAGGCCGAGGCAGGAGAGTTACTTGAATCCAGGAGGCGGAGGTTGCAGTGACCTGAGGTTGTGACACAGTATCCAGCCTGGGTGACAGAGCAAGACTGCTTCTCAAAAAAAAAAAAGACCTTAACTAGACCTATTTTGAAACAAGTTAAACACTGATAGCAGCTTGAAAGTAACTCATTAGCTATTAGCTGAGATAGGGCTTATGCCCAAACTGATTATTTTAGTTGAAACAAGCAGTTACACCTGGAAAACTCCCAGAGCAACCTTGGCAGTGGGAATTTTACATAACTTTGGAGAGGGAGGAAAACGACGTTGCTCAAGGACGTATAAGGGGCTGGAGGGTTTTTAAATGGACTTTTCTCCCCATTATAAAGGAAACCTATGCTTGTGGTTCTGAAAAGTTCCTCAAGCATTATAAAGTGCATGAAGGATGAAGTAGTTGTCCCCTCTGTAGTCACACTTGGGAGGTAGCAGTTCTTAACATATTGGGGAATATTCTTTTCCTAGATAGAAAGATAAATATTTATTAATACATAGATTTCTATTTTTTTAATCCATGGATTCATACTACACATACTGGTCTGTAAACCACCATCCTTTTTGAAAACAATAGATTGTATTTGCCTTTACATATCAAAATATTGAGGGTTGCCATATCCCATTTAAGGGTACAAAGGGCCATGCGTGGTAGCTCATGCCTGTAATCCCAGCACTTTGGGAGCCCAAGGCAGGTAGATCACTTGAAGTTAGGAGTTCGAGACCAGCCTGGCCAACATGGTGAAACTGTGTCTCTACTAAAAATACAAAAAATTAGCCGGGCGTGGTGGTGGGCGCCTGTAATCCCAGCTACTTGGGAGGCTGAGGCAGGAGAATTGCTTGAACCTGGGAGGCAGAGGTTGCAGTGAGCCGAGGTCATGCCATTGCACTCCAGCCTGGGTAACAAGAGCGAAACTCTGTCTCGGGGAAAAAAAAAAATAGGGTACATAGTATTTATGTTGATATGTGGATATAGTATATTGATAATAATTTTTAAATAATTAAAAATGTCTGTAGCTAGGCATTTAGTTGCGGTGTCTTGTTTATTCATCTTGTTTTCATTTCCCTGTTATAAACAACACTGGAGAGAACATCACCGTTGTGCATCTATGTACAGCCCTGGTGTGCACTTCAGCTCTTTTTTTTGTAATCACTCTGTGCTTCCTGATTCCTGCTTTCTTCTTGTCTTTGGAGACCTAAGAGGCCTTTGGTCTCTTACAAGATCATGAGAAGAATTTTTGGCTTTGCTTTTCCATATAACTTACTAACATTTAGACGTATCACTGTTTTTCCCAAATATGTACGTGAATAATTGGCCATGAAAGCCTGGAGGGTTTGAGAAAGTGCTGTCTCCACGTGATCAGGTCAGTGCTTCCTGGATTCTTCTGGAAGCATCCTTCTGCACAGGCTGGTTTTCATTTGCTATATGTCAAGACGACTGTTTTGAATACCCCTGACACGGGTTTGCTCTGGGACTGCTTCTAGATGCCCAGAAAGGAGCCTATGACTAGCATCAACCACAAGGAAACTCTTGCCTCCAGGAAGTCATTTGTCTCATGTTTCCAGGACTTCTGTAGACAGCAACGTGTAACCTTCGTGGGGGTGATGGGTAAGGAGATTGGAAGGCCTTTGTCTATCTATGCCAGGCCGAACAGCCTGCCCAGCTCTGTGAATGCCACGTAGTTTGTATCTGCTTTTGCCAGAAACTGTGGAGTATAATAGGAAGCCTAAGGCGAGGCTATTCATTGAACAAATGCTGAGTGTCTGCTGTGTACCTGGCACTTTTCTAAGCACCAGGGTTACAGCAATGATCAAAACAGGACAAAAGACATTCCTGCCCTTGGGAGCACTCTTTCTAGTGAACAGCTTAATAATTAGTAGTGTCTCCTGATAGCTGTACTTGGTAATAACCATCTTGGAGCCTTCAGTATGGTGATGGATTTTTCTAGAACTTGGTATCAGATCTGCTTTGGATGTCTCCTGGTAGAATGACTTGGGAAGCAACCACATTAGTTAATGTGTAGTCATTCTTACTTCAGATGTGGTCCTGAGACCTGCATACCAAGATGGGAATGAACTCACAAATACATAAAGATGCACAGACATGCACATGTGTTCACACCTGTGCATACGTGCATATAACAGACAAGGCCTGGGCAAGTGGCAAGACTGGATGTTAGCAGTGGCTATTGTGAGTAGTAGGAATATGGATCCTGTTTCTTTTTTTATTTTATTCTGTATACTTTTTGAAAATGCCTGACTTTTCCTCCATAGTGTGTACATATTTTGACATAAACTTTTTTTTTTTTTTTTGATAGAGATGGAGTATTGCTATATTGCCTAGGCTGGTCTCAAACTCCGGGCCTCAAGTGATTCTCCCATCTTGGCCTCCCAGAGCTCTGGCATTAGAGGCGTAAGCCACTGCTCCTGGCAAACAGAAACTTTTTTAAGAAGCTGTTTCCATGTGTTTGTGCATATTTCTCTCTGTGTGTATATATTTATTTATTTTATTTTATTTATTTATTTTTTGAGACTGAGTCTCACTCTGTTACCAGGCTGGAGTGCAGTGGTGTGATCTCTGCTCACTGCAACCTCTGCCTCCCAGGTTCAAGCAATTCTCCTGCCTCAGCCTCCGAATAGCTGTGACTACAGGTGGGCACCACCACGCCAGGCTAATTTGTGTATTTTTGGTAGAGATGGGGTTTCACCATGTTGGCCAGGCTGGTCTCGAACTCTGACCTCAGGAGATCCACCCACCATGGCCTCCCAAAGTGCTGGGATTACAGGCATGAGGTGCTTCACCCAACCTGTGTATGTATATTTAAAAGTTTACATTTACAAAGCTTTTTTGGAAAAGTCATACATGCATATAATTTTTTATAAAGCCAGAATAAAGTGGTATAGAGTAAAAGCAACCCTCCTCACTGCTGGTCTACTACCTTCTCTGTCAAGAGACAAGTACCATTTCTGGTTTCTTCTGTATTTTCCACAAGTCTGTACATATACAGACAAATTTGTCTCACTTTTTCTTTACATGGAGAGTGGTGTACTGTGCACATTACTTGCTTTTTAAATCACACAACTTGCTTTTTAAATTCCATGATATGTCTTGGAGGTTATTGCATATTAATACGTATGGACCTACCCCATTTTTTTAAATGGCTGCGTAGTGTCCTGTTTTGACGGTATCAATCTGCTTCAATTTGCTCTGCCTGTCTCCTCCAGTTACCACTAGTTTTTCTTACTGAAGTTTAACAGCTCTTTATATAATAAGGAACTCAACCCTTTGCCACTTGAATTGCAAATATATGTTTCTAGTTTGTCATTTGTGTTTTGACTTTGTTTTGACTTTGTTTCTTTTCAGTGAAAAGAAATTAAAGTGGAGCCACATCATAATTACTATTTTATAGCCGCCTTCTTTCCACTTAACCTATCGTGAACATTTTTTCATATCCGTAACTATGGGCCATGATCTTCCTTTTCAATGCAGACCCTGGGATTGTTCTATTTTAATTCTTCCCACAGGATAGAATCACTTGAATTTCTGGATGAAATGGAGCTGCTGGAGCAGCTCATGCGGCATTACTGCCTTTGCTGGGCAACCAAAGGAGGAAATGAGCTCGGTGCGTGACTGTACTTTTCTTGCCTTGACCTGAAAGTAGTGAACTTTTCTTTTTCCTTTTCTTTCCCTTTCTCTCTTCTTTTTTTGTCTTCCCTCTTTCCTTCTCTCTTCTTTCTTTCTTGTTTTGAGACAGGGCCTCACTGTGTCACCCAGGCTGGAGTACCGTGGTACGGTCCTAGCTCACTGCAGCCTCCAATTCCTGAGCTCAAGTGATCCTCCTGCCTCCTGAGTAGCTGGGACTACAGGAGCCGGGCTGATTTTCTGTAGAGGTCTCTCTAAGGCTGGTCGTGAATTCCTGGCCTCAAGTAGGCTGGGCACAGGTTCTCACGCCTGTAATCCCAGCACTCTGGGAGGCTGAGGTGGGGAGATCACTTGAGGTCAGGAGTTCAAGACCAGCCTGACTAACATGGTGAAACCCTGTCTCTATTAAAAATACAAAAAAAAAAAAAAAGAAAAAGAAAAAAATAGCCAGGCGTGGTGCCAGGCGCCTGTAATCGCAGCTACTCGGGAGGCTGAGGCAGGAGAATCGCTTGTACCTGGGAGGTAGAGGTTGCAGTGAGCCAAGACTGCGCCATTGCACTCCAGCCTGGGCAAGAAGAGCGAAACTCCATCTCAAACAATAAAAAAATAAATAAATAATTCCTGGCCTCAAGCAGTCCTCTTGCCTCAGCTTCCCAAAGTGCTGGGATTACAGACATGAGCCACTGTGGCTGGCCGGAACTTTTCTTCTTCCCAAACTGAAAGATATATTTGGAACTTTGGGCCCAGAAAGAATTAGAGGATCATGTACAAGTATCCGTGAGCATATCCAGAGAATTTGCTGTTATATCTTGTGTGTTTTTATAGCACAAAAACCAGGAGAACTGTTTAAGCCACGTAGCCCAAAACAACCCTTGAGAGATGTACTATGGAGTTCCCGCAGCTGGAAGGTAAAAGAGCTTGAGAGTTTAAAGTAAAAATCTCCAGAAAAGTAACCGGCGTGTCTTTTCCATCCACTTGCAATGAGGTTCACTGGATGTGAAACGCACAGATCCTTACATCTCCCTCACGAACCCAGGCAGCTAGCGGCTGGATTTTCCCTCTTCTTGTTAAGGTGCACATCCCTGTCTGTGGCCAAGTAGGGCCACGGGGAGCAGGTGTGGATCCATCTCTGTTTCTTGTTACCTTGGTCTTGGTCCTGGTCCAGCTCCTTTTCAGCTGCCCCCTGCTGGGCTTGCTTCGCCCAGGGGTTAGGCTTTGAGTGTCTCTTCAGACCGATGGAGGCCACTGTAGATCCCAGTTCCGGCCTTCAGTTGGAATAGCTTCCTTTCAAGCTTCCCTCAGTGACATGCAATCACAAGCAGGCAGCTGATCCGAAACAGAACTTGACAGAGGCAAGGACCTCCCCCATCCCCTATGCAAAACTTCCAGGTTGACTTGAGACTGATAATCAGCCCCTTTGGACTTGTCATTCCACACAGAATTGCCTAACTATGCAGCTCAGCCCACACAGACCTTTCACATTGGTTTGGTTTGGTTTTGGTTTTTTTGTTTCTTTGTTTGTTTTGAGATGGAGTCTTGCTTGTTGTCCAGACTGGAGTGCAGTAGCATGATCTCGTCTCACTGCAGCCTCCACCTCCTGGGTTCAAGTGATTCTCCTGCCTCAGCCTCCTGAGTAGCGGGGATTACAGGCATCCACCACCATGTCCAGCTAACTTTTGTATTTTCAGTAGAGACGGGATTTCACCATGTTGGCCAGGCTGGTCTCAAACTCCTGAACTTAAGTGATCTGCCTGGCTCGGCCTCCCAAAGTGCTGGGATTACAGGCATGAGCCGCTGTGCCTGGCCTTCATGTTTGTTTTGGATTTAAAGTCATTTATTGGTGGACTGAGCACAGTGGCTCACACCTGTAATCCCAGCACTTTGGGAGGCTAAGGCAGGCAGATCACCTGAGGTCAGGAGTTCGAAAGCAGCCTGGCCAACATGGTGAAATCCCGTCTCTACTAAAAATACAAAAATTAGCTGGGTGTGGTGGCGCATGACTGTAGTCCCAGCTACTTGGGAGGCTGAGGCAGGAGAATCTCTTGAACCTGGGAGGCAGAAGTTGCAGTGAACTGAGACTGTGCCACTGCACTCCAGCCTGGGCAACAGAGCAAGACTATGTCTCCAGAAAAAAAAAAAAAAAAGTCACTTATTGGCGTATTTTTATATTATCCTCCTCTTAATTATATTAAAAAAAATACTTTGTAGTAGGAAAGTTGAAAGCTTCTAAAAAATATAACAAAGAAAATCCACCTGTATACCTGTCAGTCAGAGATGATCTCTTGCGACTTTTCCCTTCCCCTCTATTTCTAAATATTGTTTTGTTTTTTTTTTTTGTTTTTTTTTCGGTGGAGTCTCGCTCTGTCGCCCGGGCTGGAGTGCAGTGGCCGGATCTCAGCTCACTGCAAGCTCCGCCTCCCGGGTTCCTGCCATTCTCCTGCCTCAGCCTCCTGTGTAGCTGGGACTACAGGCGCCTGCCACCTCGCCCGGCTAGTTTTTTGTATTTTTTTTAGTAGAGACGGGGTTTCACCGTGTTAGCCAGGATGGTCTCGATCTCCTGACCTCGTGATCCGCCCGTCTCGGCCTCCCAAAGTGCTGGGATTACAGGCTTGAGCCACCGCGCCCGGCTGTTTGTTTTTATAATGAGTTAAATTTTTATATTTATGCAACTTTGATTTCAAGTGTTTTCAATTTAATATTATAACTTTTAGCACTTCCCCCTGGCAATTAAAAATGCTCAATGAGCATAATTGTAATGGCTTTATAATATTATATTATGTCACTATGGCTGAATTAATTTTTCCTTATTTTTGGAAACATAGGTTATTTGTAATACTTTTAAGTGAACTCTAGTTCTAACAAAGGAACAATATATTGAGCATTTTAATGTCAGGAATTTCTTTTGTCCCCACTGACCCCTGGCTGCTTTGGGACATCAGTGCTTGTCTGTGTGGAAGATCCATCTCTGCCTTTGCTCAAAGTTCAGCACATAAAGGGTAGATTTTTGGCGTTAACTGCAGACAGTCCATAAACTGTTATAATGCTTTCTTAATCCTTTTAAAACCACCCATAAACACAGTCTTGCCCAACCTTTTGTCCTTGCGAAACCTCTTTTATGTTAGCAGGCGGGCGGTGCTGCAGCGGTCAGCAGTGTGACTGGCGCCCCTGAGCCGGTCACTGGGGGTCCTCTCAGGGCCTCTGCTCCTGGCCACCAGGGTCTCCTAATGGTGTCTGTGTGTCTCCCCTCAGGGCTGAAGGAGATAACTTATTAATCTGTTGAAGGCTTATGCCGAGCCAGAAGCAGAAGCCACTCGCCCTCCTGGAGGATACCTGCGAGCTCCCTGAGCGGTGGGCGGGCCTCGTCTGCAGGTCTCATCCCACACGCTGAGAAGCTCGATCACTACAGTGGTCGCACATGTTCCTCTTCCTGTTCCTGTTGACATGTCGGTGTTTAAATAAATCTCACTTGCCACCAGTTTCCTGTGGTTGGAACTCAGCTGGCTGCCGCTGCTCATTCTGTGCCCCATGGGTTGGGCGGGCCAGGGTTCACCTCTGGGTTAGCTAAAGCCAAGGACCCCAAGTCTGCTTTGACTTTGGCTTACTCCCTGTGAGTCACACTCGGCCCATGACCTTGAGTCCATTTTAGGATCTGCTCCCTCACGTGCTGTTCGTTGCGGCACATAACATTGTGCCTCACACCCTGACCCCTGGCCTCCACCAGATGCGAGGCTAGTGCTCTTCTCCGGCTCCTGCCTCCGCCCTGGCCATGCTGGCCTGTTCAGTTGCCTCCTTCATCTTGGTCATGGTGGCCGGCTGAAGGATGACCCCTAAAGTGTCCATGTCCTGATCCCCAGAGCCTGTGAGTGTGTGTTACCTTCTGTGGCAAAGGGGCTTTGCTAATGGGATTAGGGGTTTGAGATGAAGAGGTGGTCCTGGGTTATCCAGGTGGGTCTGATAAGATCACGGAGTCCTCATTAGAGGGACAGACGAGACGTCAGAGTCAGAGGAGGAGAGGCCCAGAAGACAAGAAGCAGAGGCAACCAGGGGATGCTGCCTAGGGCAATAGCAGCAGAGCCTCCCTCGGCCTCCAGCCGGAACTGCCTGCCGACACCTTGATGTTAGCCCAGAGAAACTGATTTCAGATTTCTCACCTCCAGAGCCGTAAGAGAATACATCTGTGGTGGTTGGTTGTTTTTGAGATGGAGTCTTGCTCTGTTGCCCAGGCTTGGAGTGCAGTGGCATGATCTCGGTCCACTGCACCCACTGCCTCCCAGGTTCAAGTGATTCTTCTGCCTCAGCCTCCCAAGTAGCTGGGATTACAGGTGCGTGCCATCATGCCTGGCTAATTTTTGTGGTTTTAGTGGAGATGGAGTTTCACCATGTTGGCCAGGCTGGTCACGAACTCCTGACCTCAAGTGATCCGCCCGCCTCAGCCTCCCGAAGTGCTGGGATTACAGGCATGAGCCAATGTGCCCAGACTGATCTGTGATGTTTTGAGCCACCAAGTTTGGGGCTTAAACTTAACAGCCACAACTGGAAGTCAGTGCAGTTATGAGACAGGTTCGTAGGGCCCCTGAGTGATGACCTCATATTTCAGAAACAAGGCCTGTCCCACACCTGTCTGCTGAACTCCCTGAGTGATGGCTAGGCTTCGTCTACAGGGACTTCTTAGTTATGTGACTGGCGTTGTGAGCCGGCACCTGCATGTGCAGGGTGGCACTGCAGAAGCCCTCAGTCCTCTCCTCTGCTGGAGAGGTAACAGCCCCTCTTCTACCATTCAGAATCCTTAAATCAGAGTCCCCTAGAGTGTGGGCCCTGCACCTCTAGTGGCATGCTGGTTGATGGGATGTGTTCCTATAAATAAATATCTGTGGTAAAATGTATAAATTAGGTGCAGTAAGATTAGCAACAATTTAAAAAAGAACAATTATAACAATAAAAGGTTATGTGAATGTGGTCTTTGAAGATATCTTTAGCCTGGTGCACACCTGTAATCCCAGCACTTGGGGAGGCCGAGGCAAACAGATCATGAAGTCAGGAGTTCGAGAGCAGCCTAGCCAACATGGTGAAACCCCCGCCTGTAATCCCAGTTCTTTGGGAGGATGAGGTGGGCACATCACAAGGTCAGGAGTTCGAGACCAGCCTGGCCAACATGGTGAAACCCTATCTCTACTAAAAATAACAACAAAAAGTCTGGGCTTGGTGGTGGGCATCTGTAATTCCAACTGCTGGGGAGGCTGAGACAGGAGCATTGCTTGAACCCAGGAGGTGGAGGTTGCAGTGAACTGAGATTGCGCCACCGTACTCCAGCCTTGACGACAGAGCAGGACTCCATCTTGGAAAAAAAAATATCTTAGCTATACTCATTTTTGGACCTCAATGACCTCAGGTAACTGAAACCTTGGAAAACAAAACCATGGGAAAGGGGGGGAACTCTAGCATATGTACAGCATTAGCTGAAACAATGTTTACTTTTGTTGTGTTTGGAAAGAGCTTTGCACTGTCTCCCAGGCTGGAGTGCAGTGGTGCAGTCATAGCTGTCTGCAGCCTCAACATCCTTGGGCTCAAGCGATCCTCCTTCCTCAGCCTCCCGAGTAACTGAACCACAGGCACACACCACCACGCCTGGCTATTTTTTAATTTTTGGTAGAGACAGGGTCTCCCTGTGTTGCCAGGGCTGGTCTTGAACTCCTGGGCTCAAGTGATCCTCCCATCCGTCCTATTCCAAATTTGATACTGAAATTAGGCCAATTAATAACCCTACAGCGGCCTCTACGTGCTCAAGTGAAAGGGTCACATGCTTTTCACTTTAAATCAAAGCTGGAAACTTAAGCTTAGTGAGGAAGGCACGTCAAAAGCTGAGATAGCGTCGGGTGTGATGGCTCATGCCTGTAATCCCAGCACTTTGGGAGGCTGAGGTGGGCGCATCACCTGAGGTCAGGAATTTGAGACCAGCCTGGCCAACATGGTGAAACCTCATCTCTACTAAAAATACAAAAAGTAGCCAGGTGTGGTGGCAGGCGCCTGTAATCCTAGCTACTTGGGAGTTTGAGGCAGGAGAATCGCTTGAACTTGGGAGGCGGAGGTTGCAGTGAGCCAAGATGGCACCACTGCACTCCAGCCTGGCTGACAGAGTGAGACTCCATCTCAAAAAAAAAAAAAAAAAAAAAAAGTCATAATAATAATAAATAAAAAAGGAGCTGAGACATGCTGAAAGCTAGAGCTGTGGTGCCAAACAGCCAAGTTGTGAATGCAGAGGAAGAGTTCTTGGAGGAAATGAAAAAGTGCTACTCCAGTGAACACACGAATGATACGAAAGCGAAACCATATTATTACTGATAGGGAGAAAGTTCGAGCGGTCTGTATAGAAGATCAAACCAGCCACAACCTTCCCTTAAGCCAAAGCCTAACCCAGAGCAAGGCCCTAACTCTCTTTCAATTGTGTGAAGGCTGAGAGAGGAGAGGCAGCTGCCGAAGAAAAGTTGGAAGCTAGCAGAGGTTGCTTCCAGAG
This sequence comes from Mandrillus leucophaeus, assembly GCF_000951045.1. Taxonomy (NCBI): domain Eukaryota; kingdom Metazoa; phylum Chordata; class Mammalia; order Primates; family Cercopithecidae; genus Mandrillus; species Mandrillus leucophaeus. The sequence goes on from NW_012103365.1 coordinate 3,920,695, forward strand.
GTTTAAGGAAAGAAGCTGTCTCCATAACATAAAAGTGCAAGGTGAAGCAGCAAGTGCTGATGGAGAAGCTGAAGCAAGTTGTCCAGAAGATCTAGCTGAGATCATTGATGAAGGAAGGTGGCTACACTAAACAGATTTTCAATGTAGGCGAAACAGCTTTCTCTTGCGAGAGGATGCCATCTGGGACTTCCATAGCTAGAGAGGAGAAGTCAATGCCTGGCTTAAAAACTTCATAGGAAAGCCTGACTTCTTAGTGTCTAGTATCGAATGCAGCTGGTGACATTAAGTTAAGGTCAGTGCTTATTTACCATTCTGAAAATCCTAGGGCCCTTAACAGTTATGCCAAATCCACTGGGTGCAGTGGGTCATGCCAAGGCAGGCTGATTGCTTGAGGCCAGGAGCTCGAAACTAGCTGAGCCAACATGGCAAAACCCCATCTTTACTAAAAGATACAAAAGTTAGCTGGGTGTGGTGGTGTGTGCCTGTAGTCCCAGCTACTTGGGAGGCTGAGGCATGAGGATTGCTTGAACCTGAGAGATGGAGGTTGCACTGAAGCAAGATTGTGCCACTGCACTCCGGCCTGTGCGACAAAGTGAGACTCTTGACTCAAAAAAAAAAAAAAAAAAAAGAGCCAAATCTACTCTGTGCTATAGAAATGGAGCAACAAAGCCCAGGTGACAGCACATCTGATTATGATGTGGTTTACTGAGTATTTTAAGGCCATTGTTGACACCTACTACTGAGAAAAAAAATTACTTTCAAAATATTATTGCTTATTGACAGTGCACCTGGTCGCCAAAGAACTCTGACAGAGATGTGCAAGGCGATGAAGGCTGTTTTCATGCATGCTGACACAGCGTTCATTCTGCAGCCCCACGGATCAAGGAGTAATTTTGACTTTCAAGTCTTCCTATTTAGAAATACATTTTGTAAGGCCAGGCACGGTGGCTCACGCTTTTAATCCCAGCGAGGCCGAGGTGGGTGGATCACAAGGTCAGGAGTTCCAGACCAGCCCGGCCAATATGGTGAAACCCCGTCTCTACTAAAAATACAAAAATTAGCTGCGTGCGGTGGCGGGTGGCTATAGTCCCAGCTACTTGGGAGGCTGAGGCAGGAGAATCACTTGAACTTGGGAGGCGGAGGTTGCAGTGAGCCAAGATCGTGCCACTGCACTCCAGCCTGGGCGACAGAGTGAGACTCCATCTCAAAAAAAAAAAAAAAAAAGCCTTAGCGCGACGTGGTGACGCACACCTGTCATCCCAGGTACTCAGGAGGCTGAGGCACGAGAACCACTTGAACCCGGGAAGCAGAGGTTGAGCTCTCAGTGAACTGAGATCACGCCACTGCACTCTAGCCTGGGCGACAGAGCAAGACTCCGTCTCAAAGAAAAAGAAAAAGAAAAAAAAAGAAGCAGCAGCTTATCCATTTAGGCTGGCCAAGGAAGCTTTCCTGAGACTGTCATATAAAGTCCCCTAGGCAGATGGATTAGCATTCACAAGAGAGCATGCTTGTATGCCCGTGTCTTCCGTCATTACTAACCAATTGCATATTTGTGCTTCTAATTGCTTGTGTTAATTTATTCTGTCCCTATAACAACTCTACATCAGTTTGTTTTTATCCTTTTTTTTTTTTTTTTTTTTGAGACCGAGTCCCACTCCTGTCACCCATGTGGGAGTGCAGTGGCATAATTGCAACTCACTGCAGCCACTTTGGGCTCAAGGGATCCTCCCACTTCAGCCTCCCAAGTCTAATTAGCTAGGACTGCAGGCATATGCCACCTTGCCCGGCTAATTTTTTATATTTTGTATAGATGGGATCTCACCGTGTTACCCAGGTTGGTCTTGAACTCCTGGGTTCACGCAGTCCTCTTGCCTTGGCCTCCCAAAGTGTTGGGATTACAGGCGTGAGTCACTCTGCCCGGTCTCATTCTCATTTTAAACATGGGGAAATAAGGGTATGTAGAAATAGTGTAATTTGTCCAAGGTCATATAGCCAATCGATAATGGAACTGAATTTGAAACCAGGCAGGTGGGCTTTAGAGCCTGTGCTTTTGACCGGTATGTTGTTTGTGTCTCCTTTCTCCCCGCCCTAAATAGCACATAAAATCTTTTTCTTTTCCCCCAGCACCACCATTACATGAAGGTGTGGGGTCTCATTTCTTCACATTTGTCAGTTGGCTTATTTCTCCTTTTCTGGGAACTCCTTGATGCCGTTGATGAAGACTGACCCTCTCCTCAAAAGTCTTACAGTTCTTAGTGAAGCTTTTGAATACTTAGTTGCAGAAACGGCTTTTGAAATGCACTATCTAAATGGTTTCAGGAATACAACTTTAATTGATGAGTGCCACCAAGGGCTTGGATTCATGCTTTTCGCTCTGTCTTCCTTGGCATGTTGACTTTTTTCCTTTTTTTGGAGACAGGGTCTCGCCCTCTCGCCCAGGCTGGAATGCAGTGGCGTGATCTTGGCTCACTGCAACCTCCGCCTCCCAGGTTCAAAGTGCCTCAGCTTCCTGAGAAGCTGGGATTATAGGCGTGCGCTATCGTGCCCAGCTAATTTTTTTTTTTTTTTTTTTCCAGTAGAGATGGGGTTTCACCCTGTTGGTCAGGCTGGTCTCGAACTGCTGGCTTCAAGTGATCCACCTGCCTTGGCCTCCCAAAGTGCTGGGATTACAGGTGCGAACCACCTTGCCTGGCCAGCATGTTGGCTTTTCATCTTTAGCTTGTTGCCTCATGGTCACAAAGTAGCTCCCAGAGTGCCAGGCATCACAACTGCATTCGTGGCAGGAAAAAAGAAGGGTCTTTTTTTTTTCAGTAATCTCTGTCTTTTTTATCCAGAATAAAATTGTTCCCAAATATGCCTAATAGACTTCTCTCTGTATTTCATGCTAAGAACTGGGTAGCGTTGCCAGATGAAATACAGAATGCCCAGTTAAATAGAATTTCAGTAAAGAACACATAATTTAAAAAAATATATAATTAGGACCCATGTAATATTTGGCACATATATACACTAAAGAAATGTGTAGTTTACCTGAAATTTGCAATATACTTACACTAAAAACGTTATGTGTTGTTTACCTGAAATTCAAATTAACTGGGTGTTCTCTATTTTTATTTGCTAAATTTGGCAACCGTAGGACTAAATCTACTTGGAAGAGATGGTAGGAAATAGAATATCTGGCTTTTGAGCTTTTGTAATACAAGAAGGGCAAAATACACAGAACTTTTAGATCATCGGCCACCCAACATGAAGTCATTTTAGTTGTGTTTGCTGTGGTGTGCAGAGAATTGGTTTGTTTTGTGTTTTGTTTTGTTTTGAGACAGTCTCCCTCTGTCGCCCAGGCTGGAATGCAGTGGCACAATCTCAGCTCACTGCAACCTCCTCCTCCTCCCGAGTTCAAGAGATTCTCCTGCCTCAGCCTCCCGAGTAGCTGGAATTACAGGCACCAGCCACCATGCCCAACTAATTTTTGTATAATTAGTAGAGATGGGGTTTCACCATGTTGACCAGGCTGATCTCGAACTTCTGACCTCAAGTGATCTGCCCACCTTGGCCTTCCAAAGTGGTGAGATTACAGGCGTGAGCCACCATGCCCAGCTGAGAATAGGTTTCTATAACATCAGAAAATTTATGAAGTTTGAGGCAGGGTCAAATGATATTTTTTCATCTTATTGTTATTTTTTTGTTTTGTTTTCTTAAGAGACGGAGTCTGGCTCTGTCATCCAGGCTGGAGTGTGGTGGCGTAATCACAACTTTCTACATCCTCAAACTCCTGACTCAAGGGGTCCCATCTTAGAGGCTTTTACGCCTTTCATTTTTGGTTGGGAGGAGTGGATATCTGATCATGAATAAAGCATCCGTTATAGGCAGGAGATATATTTACATTTTGGTTTATTTCTTTATATCCCTCCTTGTTCTATAAAGGGAATTGAGATATCTAATAAAACTACAGCAACAGGGCGGGCGTGGTGGCTCACTCCTGTAATCCCAGCACTTTGGGAGGCCGAGGCGGGCGGATCACGAGGTCAGGAGATTGACACCATCCTGGCCAACATGGTGAAACCCCGTCTCTACTAAAAATACAAAAAATCAGCCGGGGGTGGTGGCTAGTGCCTGTAATCCCAGCTACCCAGGAGGCAGAGGCTGCAGTAAGCTGAGATTGTGCCACTGCACTCCAGCCTGGCGACAGAGTGAGACTATCTCAAAACAAACAAACAAACAAAAAAACTACAGCAACAGAAAAAATAAACCAAAAACAACAACAATTAAATGCTTAGGGGAGTTGGAACATGAGGTTGTTTGTTTGTTTGTTTCGTTTTGTTTTAAATGCCAGGAGCTATATCACCCACAGATGTGCCCATTTTATTGTCTCGGACAGATGCTGGAAGTGGGCCACAAATCTGACTTCCCCCAAGTCCTCTCAAGGATTGAAACATGATTCAGTTTCCATGAAATTACAGCCAGCCACATGCTCAAGAGAGGCACAGCTCTTCCTGCAGGAGACCCTGGAGAAGCTTCTCCCGAACACCCTCAATGAGATCCCTGTGATTCGCATGTTTGTGGACCTGGGTTTGTAGCTGATGCCCCAGGGTGCCTGGATGCGACTGATGACTTAATGCCGAAGTGAAATTCCATGAAGGTGATTCTATGAGGCCAAAGCAATGGGGTCTAATTATTTAGCTCTGGGAAGCTGGATTTAATGACAGAGTAGAATTTAGAAAATCTGGAAGAACTGAACCGGGCATGGTGGCTCACGCCTGTAATCCCAGCACTTTGGGAGGCCGAGGTGGGTGGATCACTTGAAGTCAGGAGTTCGAGACCAGCCTGGCCAACATGTTGAAACCTTGTCTCTACTAAAAAATATAAAAAACAGCTGGGCAGCCGGGCAGTGGCTCATGCCTGTAATCCCATCACTCTGGGAGGCCGAGGTGGGCAGATCATGAGGTCAGAAGTTCGAGACCAGCCTGACCAATATGGTGAAACCCATCTCTACTAAAAATACAAAAATTAGCTGGGCGTGGTGGCGGGCGCCTGTAGCCCCAGCTACTCGGGAGTCTGAGGCAGGAGAATGGCTTGAACCTGGCAGGCAGAGGTTGCAGTGAGACGAGATCGCACCACCTCACTCCAGCCTGCGTGACAGAGTAAGACTCTATCTCAAAAAAAAAAAAAAAAAAAAAAGTATAAATAGCATACCAACATTTTCTTGTACTCGTAAGTTAGAATACAGAATTATTCAGAAATCTTTGTTTAAAGCTACCTTTGTGATTGCATTTTTCTACTACATTTGGATTTTTTATAACATTTAATTTTAATACAATATGGAAGTCTAAAACAAAATAGATATTGGGTAGATATGAACATTGCTATGGTATTGGCATTTTATTGTGTACCTTCAAAACAATAATATTAATGTTTTAACTTAAAACTATAGTGTTGGCTGGGCACGGTGGCTCACGCCTGTAGTCCTAACACTTTGGGAGGCCAAGGCTGGCGGATCACTTGAGATCAGTAGTTCCAGACCAGTCTGGCCAACATGGTGAAACCCTGTCTCTACTAAAAATACAAAAATTAGCCAGGTGTGGTGGTGCACACCTGTAATCCTGGCTACTTGGGAGACTGAGGTAGGAGAATCGCTTGAATCCGGGAGTCAGAGGTTGCAGTGAGCTGAGATTGCGCCACTGCACTCCAGCCTGGGCAACAGAGGGAGACTCCGTCTCAACAAAACAAAACAAAACAAAACAAAACAAAAAGTATGGTGTTTATAATACACTGTAAATTACATTCTTTGCAACTGCAATATACACACAAACAAATATATCCTTTAAAATTTTTGCCCAAAAGTACTCATGCCTAGACACTACACTTAACCTTACTTTTTTCACCTAATAAAATATTTTGCACACCTGTAATCGCAGCACTTTGGGAAGCCGAGGTGGGCAAATTGCTTGAGCCCAGAAGTTAGAGACCAGCCTGGGCACCATAGTGAGACCCCATCTCTACATAAAAATACAAAAATTAGCCAGGCATGGTGGTGCATCCCTGTAGTCTCAGCTACTTGGGAGGCTGAAGTGGGAGGATCACCTGAACCTGGAGCGGTCAAGGCTGCAGGGAGCTGTGAACGTGCCACTCCACTCCAGTCTGGGTGACAGAGTGAGATCCTGTCTCAAGACAAAGCAAAACACAACCCAAACATTTTGGAGATCTTTCCATGTGAGTACCTGTGGATTTACTTACTTTTTATCAGCTACATGTTATTTCTTTATTTCAAGAAATTGATTTGCATTTCTGTGAGTGAGGTTAAGCCATAATGAGTGAGACTGAGCAACTTTTCATATATTTACTAGCCTTTTTTTATTCCTTTATCAATGTCCTGCCTGGTTAAAAGCTGGGTTGTCCTTTTCTTAATAACGTATGAATATTCTTTGTCAGTTAAGAAATTAATTAGACCTATGTCTGTCATATGCATGGCAAATATTCTCCTAGTTGACTTTCTGTCTTTTATCATTGGGTGTGTGTGCTTTTTTTCATCTATAGCTGCTTTAGAATTTTTATAAAATCTTATCTTTAAAATTAAAAAAAAATTTGTTTTGGCCGGCACAGTGGCTCACACCTGTAATCCCAACACTTTGGGAGGTCAAAGCAGGCGGATCATTTGAGGTCAGGAGTTTGAGACCAGCCTCACCAACATGGCGAAACCTCATCTCTATTAAAAATACAAAACTTGGTTGGGTGTGGTAGCGTGCTCCTGTAATCCCAGCTACTTGGCAGGCTGAGGCAGGAGAATTACTTGAACCTGGAGGCGGAGGTTGCAGTGAGCTGAGACTGTGCCACTGCAGTCCAGCCTGGGTGACAGACTGTGTCTTAAAAAAAAATAATAAAAAAATAGAAAGATGTTTTTGACTGGGCACAGTGGTTCACACCTGTATTCTCAGTGCTTTAGGAGGCTGAGGCCAGGATTGCAGGTGTGAGTCACGCTCCTGGCCCCTTATTTTAAAATTTATTCAATAATTTATTTTTATCAGTATGGATTCATGGACACTTATTGTATACCTTGGGTACACGATCCATTACTGCTTTATTTATTTTGTCACGTGTAGGTTAAAAAAAAAAACAACTATCACTGGGTGCAGTGGCTCACACCTGTAATCCTAGCATTTTGGGAGGCTGAGGCAGGCAGATCATTTGAGGTCAGGAGTTTGAGGCCAGCCTGGCCAATACGGTGACCAGCCTTGGCCTCCCAAAGTGCTAGGATTACAGGCGTGAGCCACCGTGCCTGGCCCCGTGTTCTGTATTTTCTCCGGTTCAGATGATCAATCCTTTCCGTTTATAAGCGTCTAGTATTCTTGTCAAGCCCCTCCCCTCTCATGACTACAAAAACATCCACCCATGTTTTATTTCAGTGCTTTTATGGTCCCTATTTTACATTTTAACCTTTGGTTCGTTAGAATTTATTTTGAGCTAAAGAAGGAGGCAAAGATCCAACTTTGGTTTTTTTTTTGTTTGTTTTTTATTTGAGGTTACCCAGTTTTCCTAACACGATGTAGGAGCCAAACAAAAGCTTCCCCTTTGCCCTCCGAAGGTTTGCTGAAAATCACTGACAAGAGGCAGATAAGTAGGAGAAAAGTCGTATACAGTTATTTGATCATCGTTTTATGTGACACAGGAGCCTACGGAATGAAGACCCAAAGATACAGGGACAACTGTCCATTTTTAAGCTTAGGTTCAACAAAGCATGGACAGCCGTATAGCAATAGGATTGAGCAAAAAGGGTCCGATCTACTGCTAATACACTGCGTGGGGAAACCCTGCAAGGCTTGTCTGTCTGGATTCTCCTTGGCCTCTCTGAGCAGCTCTTTCCTTGCTGGTGTGGGCCGCGACCCTCTCTAGAATGGGGGTCTTATGATCTATAGTCTAACAAGATAGGTCAGATAAATTCTGGGCCCGTTTTCACACCGAAAGGCAGGGGAAAATATACAGTAACAATTTTAGAGTTTATGGCTGGCTCAGGGGAAAAGGGGATCTGGTTTCTATCACCAGCCTTAAGGAAGGATTCTAGTTTCTATAACTTGCCTTGGGGGAGGAAGAGGGGCCAGAGACAGGAGGGCAGAGAAAAGCTTTTTTTTTTTTTTTTTGAGATGGAGTCTCACTCTGCCGCCCAGGCTGGAGCGCAATGGTTCGATCTCGGCTCACTGCAACCTCCGCCTCCCGGGTTCAAGCAATTCTCCTGCCTCGGCCTGCCAAGTAGCTGGGACTACAGGCGCCTGCCACCATGCACAGCTAATTTTTGTATTTTTAGTGGAGACGGGGTTTCACCATGTTGGCCAGGGTGGTCTCGATCTCCTGACCTCGTGATCCACTCGCCTCGGCCTCCCAAAGTGCTAGGATTACAGGCGTGAGCCACCGTGCCTGGCCAGAGAAAAACTTTTGTTTCTGAAGCCTTCATTTCAGGCTTCAGACCTCAGCCATTTTCTGAGCTCCAACAAATATTTAGGTTTTTTTTTTGGAGACGGAGTCTCACTCTGTTGCCCAGGCTGCAGCACAGTGGCACCATCTGGGCTCACTACAACCTCTACCTCCTAGGTTCAAGTGATTCTCCTGCCTCAGCCTCCCCAGTAGCTGGAATTACAGGCATATGCCACCACACTCGGCTAATTTTTGTATTTTTAGTGCATTCGGGGTTTCGCCATGGTGATCAGGCTGATCTTGAACTCCTGACCTCAGGTATCCACCCGCCTCGACCTCCCAAAGTGCTGGGATTACAGGCATGAGCCACCATGCCCGGCCTTATTTAGACATCTTTAATTCACGACTGTAAACATCAATATAAATTTTCATGTGAGTGTCTGAGTCCAAAATGACTCCTTTAAAAAACCTACGGGTTATCAAAGAACTGTGTATTTTGATTATTGCAAATTATTCACTCTTGGCCTTAAATGAAGAATTCCTTGAAAAAAACAAGGTATGCCTTATCTTTAAGGGGAAACTATTTTACCCAATAGCGATTTGTATAAACCTGTAATCCCAGCACTTTGGGAAGCCGAGGCGGGTGGATCGCTTGAGGTCAGGAGTTCGAGACCAGCCTGGCCAACATAGTGAAACCCCGTCTCTACTAAAAATACAAAAAATTAGCCAGGCGTGGTGGTGGGCGCCTGTAGTCACAGCTACTCGGAAGGCTGAGACAGGGGAATCGCTTGAACCCTAGGGGGCAGTGGTTGCGGTGAGCCGAGATCGCACCATTGCACTCTAGCCTGGGCAACAAGAGTGAAACTCCATCTCGAAAAAAAAAAAAAAGAAAAAAAAAGACTGGCTGTGGAAACAGACTTACAGGCTTGGTTGAATGCCATTTCCACTGTTCACATGTGTGAACCTCTCTGGGTCTTTACCTCTCTGGGTCTCAGCTACCCTGTCTGTAAAATGGGGATGATAATTATGATCCCTACCTCACACAGTTGTTGGGTGGACTAAATAAAATAAACAAAGCCAGAATCCATTGTTCCTGGGGCTATCATTGACATCCAGACCTGTGTTCTTAATTTAAACCCCCACCCCAACTCACACTGATACCTTCAATTAGCTTTCAGCTTCTGGGTGACCTTTTTTTTTAAAAATTATACTTTAAGTTCTAGGGTACATGTGCACAATGTGAAGGTTTGTTACATATGTGCCATGTTGGTGTGCTGCACCCATTAACTCGTTAACTCATCATTTACATTAGGTATATCTCCTAATGCTATCCCTCCCCGCTCCCCCCAGTCCAAGACAGGCCCCGGTGTGTGTTGTTCCCCACCCTGTGTCCAGGTGTTCTCATTGTTCAGTTCCCACCTGTGAGTGAGAACACACAGTGACTGGTTTTCTGTCCTTGCGATAGTTTGTTCAGAATGATGGTTTCCAGCTTCATCCATGTCCCTACAAAGGACATGATCTCATCCTTTTTTATGGCTGCATAGTATTCCATAGTGTATATGTGCCACATTTTCTTAATCCAGTCTATCATTGATGGACATTTGGGTTGGTTCCAAGTATTTGCTATTGTGAATAGTGCCGCAACAAACATACGT
>NW_012103365.1:3931032-3938962 GCF_000951045.1 Mandrillus leucophaeus
TTTTTTTTTTTTTTTTTGAGATGGAGTTTTGCTCTTGTTATCCAGGTTGGAGTGCAATGATGTGATCTTGGCTCACTGCAACCTCCACCTCCCAAGCGCAAGCAATTCTCCTGCCTCAGCCTCCCAAGTAGCTGGGATTACAGGCATACGCCACCATGCCCTGCTAATTTTTGAATTTTTAGTAGAGACAAGATTTCACCATGTTGGCCAGGCTGGTCTTGAACTCCTGACCTCAAGTGATCTACCTGCGTTGGCCTCCCAAAGTGCTGGGATTACAAATGTGAGCCACCATGTCCAGCCAATTTTTTTTTTTTTTTTTTTACATGGACGGGAGGGTCTTGTTATGTTTCCTGGGCTGATTTTGAACTCTTGGGCTCAAGAGATCCTTCCTTCTTTGCCTCCGCCAGGCATGAGCCACCGTGCCCGACCTCAGCTTCTGTTTTGTATTTAACAAGCGAGCTCCTGACTACACAGTACACTTGGCTGAAGTCTTGACCCTCTGCCTTATTTCTGTCTACCCCATCCATGACTCCTGTCTGGGATCCCACTGTCTGGGATCCTGCTCCCAGGAGAAGCTGGTGCCACTTGACTTCCCTTCTTGAACCCCAGGGGGCAGAGGTTGCGGTGAGCCGAGATCGCACTATCACACTCCAGCCTAGGCAACATGAGTGAAACTCCATCTCAAAAAAAAAAAAAAAAAAAGACTGGCTGTGGAAACAGACTTACAGACTTGGTTGAATGCCATCTCCACTGTTTACATGTGTGGTCCTTTACCTCTCTGGGTCTCAGCTACCTTGTCTGTAAAATGGGGATGATAATTATGATCCCTACCTCACACAGTTGTTGGGATTCTTGTTCTAGCTAAGAGTGTCCTGCCCACCTCTGGGTATGACTTTGTACTTTCAGCCAGAGACTACCAATGCAGCACCCTCTGCTTTGGGCTGATGGCTGGGGTCCCACTTAATCATGCCACTGTTTTCTTCTCATTGGCCTACGGTATCAAGGTCCTACGGGGTGTTGAGGAAAACTAGGATACTCACTGGGACAACTGCATATTCCCAAAGAGGATGACTGGGAATGCAAATGACTCCTTCTGTTGTCAGAATTTCTGGCACTGTGACAAAGAGACATTGTTAACAGACAGGTACACCCTATCTATTGGACTAGAGTTGAGTCATCAGCGGTGGCCACAGAAACCTCAGGGCAGCTTACTGGAGTGTGACTTTTGCCTTCATGTTCTGTTTTATATGACAGTTACTGGTGCATCTGACACATCTCCCCGATTTGACCGGAAAGTCTGCTTGACATTATCTGTTACTCATCTATATTCTGGATGTGTCATAAGGTGACTAAGGTATTGCCCTGTCCATATTCACGGGCAAAGGCCTGGGCTTCAGAAACACCAAGGGCATGTCTTCTTGCTGTGGTGTCTCTGGTCCAGCATCTCCTAGGAATTCTGAAATCTAAAGAGCAAATGGTATCTTGGCAGAAAAGGGAGTTCAGCAAGCAGAATTCTCTTTTTTTGAGGAAGGGACAAAAATCCAGCTCCAACCGGCTTAAGAAAGAAAAAAAACCTGAAAAAGACCAGAGCTAGGCCAGGTGCGGTGGCTCACACCCGTATTCCCAGCACTTTGGGAGGCTGAGGTGGGCGAATCACGAGGTCAGGAGATCAAGACCAACCTGGTTAACACGGTGAAACCCCATCTCTACTAAAAATACAAAAAATTAGCTGGGCGTGGTGACTGGCGCCTGTAGTCCCGGCTACTCGGGAGGCTGAGGCAGGAGAAAATGACGTGAAACTGGGAGGAGGAGCTTGCAGTGAGGTGAGATCGGACCATTGCACTCCAGCCTGGGTGACAGAGCCATACTCCATCTCAAATAAATAAATAAATACCAGGGTTAGTTCAGGCACAGCTGGACACAGGGCACAATATGGATTCATCAGTCTTCCTGCACCTCTCAGCTCTGTTTTTCTCTGACTGGCTCCCTTCTCTTCTGGCCCATCCCTTCTGGTGGCGAACACAGTGGCTGGCAGCCTCAGGTCTAAATCCTCACCCTCAGCAATCCCATTGACAGGGTATATCAGCCAGGAGCAGTGGCTCACGCCTGTAATCCTAGCACTTTGGGAGGCTGAGACCGGTAGACCACCTGAGGTCAGGAGTTCAAGACCGGCTTGGCCAACATGGTGAAATCCCGTCTGTACTAAAAATACAAAACTAGCCGGACATGGTGATGCATGCCTGTAATCCCAGCTACTCGGGAGGCTGAGGCAGCAGAATCACTTGAACCTGGGAGGCGGAGGTCGCAGTGAGTCGAGATCATGCCATTGCACTCCAACCTGGGCAACAAGAGTGAAACTCCATCTCAAAATAAATAAATAAATAAAAATACAAAAATTAGCCAGGTGCAGTGGTAGGTGCCTGTGGTCCCACTACTCAGGAGGCTGCGGCAGGAGAATCTCTTGAACCCGGGAGGCAGAGGTTGCAGTGAGCTGAGATCGCGCCACTGTACTCCAGTCTGGATGACAAAGCCAGATTCTGTCTGAAAAAAAAAAAAGGAGGTATGTTTAACTCCCCAAAGTCTCCAGATTCCCAGATTGGCCTGGCTGTGATCACATGCCCATCCCTGAAGTTTGAAGTATGGCCTGGGAGAGGGAGTGTCTGATTGCTGGACCCGGGTCTGATGTGCAGCCTTCGAAGGGGTAGGGTGGATGAGGTTGGGGAGCTGAATGATGGGGGGAAAGGGGGTCTGCTCTACTCAAATCATGTGAACCTAGAGTGGAGGAATGGTGACTTCCCCAAGGAAAATCAGGGTGCCGTCACCTAAGGAAGGAGGAATGAGATCTTGAGCAGATATTCATGCGAGATGTCCGTGGACCACAGAACACAGCCAGAGACATAGCATCAGAGAGGGGGAGGGAGAGCCAGAGCTAGATGGACCATTAGGGAAGCCAACCACTGACACAGGGGAAAGAAAGCGACTTTTGTAATTTTGAGAAGAAAAGTGACTTGTTTTTAACAATCAGGAAACACAGCTGGGTGTGGTGGTTCATGCCTATAATCCCAGCACTTTGGGAGGCCGAGGTGGGCGGATCATGAGGTCAGGAGATCGAGACCATCCTGGCTAACACGGTGAAATCCCATCTCTACTAAAAATAAAGTTTTAAATTAGCTGGGGATGGTGGTGCATGCCTGTAGTCCTAGCTATTCAGGAGGCTGAGGTGGGAGGATTACTTGAGCCCAGGAGTCCATGACCAGCCTGGGCAACATAGGGAGACCCCATCTCATATTTTAAAAAGGAGAAAATAAAAAGAAACAGTTATTACATGGATGTTCATAGCAGCATTATTCACCACAACCAAAAGGGGGAAACAACCAAAATTTTCATCAACAGATAAATGGGTAAACAAGGGCTGGGTGCAGTGGCTCACGCCTACAATCCTAGCACTTTGGGAGGCTGAGGCGGGTGGATCACCTGAGGTCAGGAGTTCGAGACCAGCCTGGCCAGGCATGGTGGCGGGCACCTGTAATCCCAGCTTCTTGGGAGGCTGAGGCAGGAGAATTGCTTGAACCAGGGAGGTGGAGGTTGCAGTGAACCAAGATGGCATTACTGCTCTCCAGCCTGGGCAACAGAGCAAGACTCCATCTCAAAAACAAACAAACAAACAAAAAATGGGGTCTATACCCACAATGGAATATTATTCTGTCATCAAAAGCAAGGAAATTCTGACACATGCTGCAACCCAGGTGACCCTTGAGGACATTATGCTAAGTAAAATAAGCCAGACTCAAAAAAACATATATCGTGTGATTCACCTAGAGTAGTCAAATTCATGGAGACAGAAAGTAGAACAGTGGTTCCCAGGGCCTTGAGGGAAGAGGTTTAGGGAGTTAATGGTACAGAGTTTCAGTCTGGAAGATGTAAAAGTTCCGGAGGTGGATGGTGGCAATGGTTGCACAACAATGTGAATGTATTTAATGTCACTGATTTGAACTTAAAAGTGGTCAAAATAGTAATTTTTATGTTATGTATATTTTCCCACAATAAAAATTAAATTAAGGCTGGGCGCGGTGGCTCACGCCTATAATCTCAGTGCTTTGAGAGGCCGAGGCGGGCGGATCACGAGGTCAGGAGATGGAGACCATACTGGCTAACACGGTGAAACCCCGTCTCTACTAAAATATAAAAACTAGCCGGGTGTGGTGGCTGGCGCCTGTAGTCCTAGCCACTCGGGAGGCCGAGGCAGGAGAATGGCGTGAACCCGGGAGGCGGAGCTTGCAGTGAGCCGAGATCGCGCCACTGCACTCCAGCCTGGGCGACAGAGCGAGACTCCGTCTCAAAACAAAAAACAAAACCAAAAAAAGTTAAATTAAAAGAAAGAAACAATCGCTATTGGGACTGAGAGGAAGAAAGCGATTTCGCCCCACACTTTCTTGGCAATACACGTAACTCAGACTGTCTAGTACGGTGCCCTACAAACAGAATAAATAAATAAAAATTTCCTGGATATATCACTAAAGTAACTTGAGATGTTCTGGCCCCGTCACCAAGCCAGCGATGATTTCTTTTCTTTTCTTTTCTTTTTTTGAGAGGAAGTCTCACTCTGTTGCCCAGGCTGGAGTGCAATGGCACTTGTGAGCCACCTTGCCAGGCCACCAGCAATAATTTCTGAGCAAATGTTAAGATCATCATCCTCTGGCCGGGCACGGTGGCTCACACCTGTAATCCCAGCACTTTGGGAGGCTGAGGTGGGTGGATCACCTGAGGTCAGGAGTTCGAGACCAGCCTGGCCAACGTGGTGAAACCCCATCTCTATGAAAAGTGCAAAAATTAGTCAGTCATGGTGGTGCACAGCTGTAGCCCCAGCTACTTGGGAGGCTGAGGCAGGAGAATTGCTTGAGTCTGAGATGCGGAGGTTGCAGTGAGCCGAGATCACGCCACTGAACTCCAGCCTGGGCGACAGAGCAAGACACCGTCTCAAAAAAAACAAAAACAAAAACAAACATACAAAAATCATCCTGTACATGTCACATCGTGGCCCTGAATACTTGAGTCTTTGTGGGAACCTCAGCATTATCTCACACAGACCTGATCATCAGCATGTGGCTGTCAGCCTTTCCCAAATAGCCCAAATCCCCTTCAGTTCTCAACCCTTCTTGCTCATAGAGCACATCAGGCAACATCTAGAGACCTTTTTTTTAGATGGAGTCTTGCTCTATTGCCCAGGCTGGAGTGCAGCGGTGCCATCTCGGCTCACGGCCACGTCCACCTCCCAGGGTCAAGCAATTCTCCTGCCTCAGCCTCCCGAGTAGCTGGGATTATAATTTTTGGTTGTTATAACTGGGGGAGCAGGGAGATTTCATGGATAGAAGCCAGAGATGCTGCTAAACATGTCAGAATGCACAGGACAGATCCCAACAACAAAGCTATTCAGTCCTAAATGTCGATAGTTGCCAAGGCCAAGCCCGCCCCGGAAGCCCTCTTACCTGTCCAAAAGCTCAAACATGCACGTGCACACACACACACCCTCACCTATGTCCTCCTAGGTACCTTCCTGGTCTGTGTTAATTTTCAATGAATCACAAGAAGTTTACAGCATAAAAATACACTTCTAAAATTAACTTATTGCTCAATATCCTTTACAGCAAAGGGTCATGCAATACATTTGCCTTGGGTTCAATTCCATGCTTGAGATTCTGCATGACAGGGTAGGGGCAGGAAGAGGAAGGGAAAGGGAGGGGCATTGAGATGCACCCATAGCGCAAACAATAAGGACTGATGCCCCCTCCCACCCGGCTGGGCCCCACTGAACCATCCTGACCTCAACACGCAGATGTAAATCACCGATCAGGTGCAATACACAGAACGGACTTTCTGGAGGTTTCAAGGAGGGTTAAGGGGTAAAGAAGGGAAATCATGCTGTTTGAAAAAATATGTTTAATATAAGCATACAGCCAGATGTAGTGGCTCGTACCTGTAATCCCAGCACTTTGGCAGGCCAAGGCAGGTGCATCACCTGAGGTCAGGAGTTTGAGCCCAGCCTGGTCAACATAGTGAAACCCCGTTTCTACCAAAAATACATAAAATTAGCCGAGTGCGGTGTAGTCCTAGCTACTGAGAAGGCTGAAGCAGGAGAATCGCTTGAACTGAGGAGGCAGAGGTTGCAGTGAGCTGAGATCATGCCACTGCACTCCAGCCTGGGCAACACAGCAAGAAAAAATATATTTTGGCTCCCCACCAAAAAAAAAAAAAAAGTATATATATAAAATAAAACTGTATGATTATATATATACGTATAAATGTATAATGTATGTATGTATATGTGTATATATGTATATGTATATATGTACAAATGTAATATGTATATATGTATAAAATCATACAGTTTTATTTTAAAAACCGAATACATATTGGCCTTTCTGTGTTTCTCGAGAGGTGGTTTAACTTACAGAATGTTGCAGTTTGACACTTTTTATCAGGCCAGAAGTTAAACTTTCTACTTGATTGACAAAAATTCTTTTTGTGAAACAAAGTCAGAAAAATAAAAACAAAAGCAAAAAAATCTAATTACATATTCCTCTCCCTGCTTTTTTTCTGAGACAGAGTTTCGCTCTTGTTGCCCAGGCTGGAGTGCAATGACACGATCTCGGCTCACAATAACCTCCACCTCCCAGGTTCAAGCCAGTCTTCTGCCTCAGCCTCCCAAGTAGCTGGGATTATAGGCATGAACCACCACGCCAGGCTAATTTTGTATTTTCAGTAGAGACGGTGTTTCTCCATGTTGGTCAGGTTGGTCTCGGACTCCCGATCTCAGGTGATCCGCCCTCCTTGGCCTCCCAAAGTGTTGAGATTACAGGCGTGAGCCACCGCGCTGGCCCCTCTCCTTGCTTTGAAATGTTTTGTATCCAGACAGCTTCCGGGTGGATGAGTTAGTCTCGACAAATATTTTCCCCCAGGTGTTTTGTTTTGTTTTGAGACAGAGTCTTGTTCTGTCACCCAGGCTGAAGTGCAGTGGCTCGATCTCGGCTCACTGCAACCTCTGCCTACTGGTTCAAGCGATTCTCATGCCTCAGTCTCCCAAGTAGCTGGGATTACAGGCACTCACCACCACGCCCAGGTAGTTTCTGTATTTTTAGTAGAGATTGGGTTTCACCATATTGGCCAGGCTCGTCTCGAACTCCTGGCCTCAAGTAATCCACATGCCTCAGCCTCCCAGTGATGGGATTACAGGTGTGAGCCACCACACCCAGCCAATACCCCTAGGTTTTAAATGTATACTATTGCATTTACGTTTTTTTTTTGTTACGTTAAATATAATAGAATTACATCATTTAACTTACGGATGACTGTATAACTTACGTTTGTAAAATCCTACTCCATTAGACCAATGACTAGAAGTATAAGAGTGATAGTTATTCAATAGGATTCCAACAAAAAATGCCAAATTGGCCAGTCTTTTCTACAGTTTTTCAAAGAACAGAATATATGTGGCTCTGATTAAGCAAGATGTACGTTCTAATTCAACAAATATGTATTGAACATACACTATAAAGAGTTATTAAAGTTCTATGCTAGGTGCTGTCATATGTATTTGGCTTAGTAATCAAAACAATAAAATATCTTATACAGAATATTTAAAAACCGATGGAAATAATCCTTGTAAACAACTGGAAGCACTGCATAATTTTCCACCCTTTCTTTTATACTTATTGAATGGTTTAGATGACCAGACAGGTTTTTTTTTTTCTTTTTTTTTTTTTTCTGTCTTTCCTTTAGTCTAGCTTAGAGGGTCTGAATTGTAATGTTCGTAAGAATTGTGAACATTAGGGCTGGCGCAGTGGCTCACTCCTGTAATCCTAGCACTTTGGGAGGGCGAGATGGGCAGATCACTTGAGGTCAGGCGTTCGAGACCAGCCTGGCCAACATGGTG
>NW_012103365.1:3939012-3962744 GCF_000951045.1 Mandrillus leucophaeus
GAACGGACTTTCTGGAGGTTTCAAGGAGGGTTAAGGGGTAAAGAAGGGAAATCATGCTGTTTGAAAAAATATGTTTAATATAAGCATACAGCCAGATGTAGTGGCTCGTACCTGTAATCCCAGCACTTTGGCAGGCCAAGGCAGGTGCATCACCTGAGGTCAGGAGTTTGAGCCCAGCCTGGTCAACATAGTGAAACCCCGTTTCTACCAAAAATACATAAAATTAGCCGAGTGCGGTGTAGTCCTAGCTACTGAGAAGGCTGAAGCAGGAGAATCGCTTGAACTGAGGAGGCAGAGGTTGCAGTGAGCTGAGATCATGCCACTGCACTCCAGCCTGGGCAACACAGCAAGAAAAAATATATTTTGGCTCCCCACCAAAAAAAAAAAAAAAGTATATATATAAAATAAAACTGTATGATTATATATATACGTATAAATGTATAATGTATGTATGTATATGTGTATATATGTATATGTATATATGTACAAATGTAATATGTATATATGTATAAAATCATACAGTTTTATTTTAAAAACCGAATACATATTGGCCTTTCTGTGTTTCTCGAGAGGTGGTTTAACTTACAGAATGTTGCAGTTTGACACTTTTTATCAGGCCAGAAGTTAAACTTTCTACTTGATTGACAAAAATTCTTTTTGTGAAACAAAGTCAGAAAAATAAAAACAAAAGCAAAAAAATCTAATTACATATTCCTCTCCCTGCTTTTTTTCTGAGACAGAGTTTCGCTCTTGTTGCCCAGGCTGGAGTGCAATGACACGATCTCGGCTCACAATAACCTCCACCTCCCAGGTTCAAGCCAGTCTTCTGCCTCAGCCTCCCAAGTAGCTGGGATTATAGGCATGAACCACCACGCCAGGCTAATTTTGTATTTTCAGTAGAGACGGTGTTTCTCCATGTTGGTCAGGTTGGTCTCGGACTCCCGATCTCAGGTGATCCGCCCTCCTTGGCCTCCCAAAGTGTTGAGATTACAGGCGTGAGCCACCGCGCTGGCCCCTCTCCTTGCTTTGAAATGTTTTGTATCCAGACAGCTTCCGGGTGGATGAGTTAGTCTCGACAAATATTTTCCCCCAGGTGTTTTGTTTTGTTTTGAGACAGAGTCTTGTTCTGTCACCCAGGCTGAAGTGCAGTGGCTCGATCTCGGCTCACTGCAACCTCTGCCTACTGGTTCAAGCGATTCTCATGCCTCAGTCTCCCAAGTAGCTGGGATTACAGGCACTCACCACCACGCCCAGGTAGTTTCTGTATTTTTAGTAGAGATTGGGTTTCACCATATTGGCCAGGCTCGTCTCGAACTCCTGGCCTCAAGTAATCCACATGCCTCAGCCTCCCAGTGATGGGATTACAGGTGTGAGCCACCACACCCAGCCAATACCCCTAGGTTTTAAATGTATACTATTGCATTTACGTTTTTTTTTTGTTACGTTAAATATAATAGAATTACATCATTTAACTTACGGATGACTGTATAACTTACGTTTGTAAAATCCTACTCCATTAGACCAATGACTAGAAGTATAAGAGTGATAGTTATTCAATAGGATTCCAACAAAAAATGCCAAATTGGCCAGTCTTTTCTACAGTTTTTCAAAGAACAGAATATATGTGGCTCTGATTAAGCAAGATGTACGTTCTAATTCAACAAATATGTATTGAACATACACTATAAAGAGTTATTAAAGTTCTATGCTAGGTGCTGTCATATGTATTTGGCTTAGTAATCAAAACAATAAAATATCTTATACAGAATATTTAAAAACCGATGGAAATAATCCTTGTAAACAACTGGAAGCACTGCATAATTTTCCACCCTTTCTTTTATACTTATTGAATGGTTTAGATGACCAGACAGGTTTTTTTTTTTCTTTTTTTTTTTTTTCTGTCTTTCCTTTAGTCTAGCTTAGAGGGTCTGAATTGTAATGTTCGTAAGAATTGTGAACATTAGGGCTGGCGCAGTGGCTCACTCCTGTAATCCTAGCACTTTGGGAGGGCGAGATGGGCAGATCACTTGAGGTCAGGCGTTCGAGACCAGCCTGGCCAACATGGTGAAACCCCATGTCTACTAAAAATACAAAAAAATTAGCCAGGCCTCGTGACACATGTCTGTAGCCCAGCTACTCGGGAGGCTGAGGCAGGAGAATTGCTTGAACTCAGGACACAGAGTTTGCAGTGAGCCATGATTGAACCACTGCATTCCAGCCCAGGCAACAGAGTGAGACTCCATCTCAAAAAATAAATTAAAAAATAGGCCAGGCATGGTGGCTCCCACCTGTAATCCCAGCACTTTGGGAGGCCGAGGCAGGTGGATTACTTGAGGTCAGGAGTTTGAGATCACACAGTGAAACCACATCTCTACTAAAAATACAAAAATTAGCCAGGTGTGATGGTGGGCGCCTATAATCCCAGCTACTCGGGAGGCTGAGGCAGGAGGTTTGCTTGAACCTGGAAGGTGGAGGTTGCAGTGAGCTGAGATTGCACCATTGCACTCCAGCCTGAGCAATACAGCAAGACTGTCTCAAAAAGGAAAAACAAACAAACAAATAAATAAATAAATAAATGTCTGAATGTTTTTCTCTAAGTTCTGAATAGAATTTCTAGGTCCTTATTCTATTATCTTTTTAAAAAACTCTTAATACTTAACATTTAATTTAAAAAAATTACTAACATTTCCTTATATCTAATCTCATTATTCAATCTTTTTCTCCTATTATTGGGGACAAATATGCCTCTGAGTTTTTGAGGAAAGCATATTTTTCTAATTAGACTAAATTATTTGTGTTTTCTGAAGACATTAGAAATTCTTTCAACTGGGTGACGCGACGAGACGCCATCTCTACAAGAAATTAAAAAATAGCTGGGTGTAATGGCATGTGCCTGTAGTTCCAGCTACTCAGGAGGCAGAGGTGGGAAAATTACCTGAGCCCAGGAGGTGGAGGCTGCAGTGAGCTGAGATCACACCACAGCACTCCAGCCTGGGCAACAGTGAGAATTCATCTCCAAAAAAAGAAAAAAAATAAATAAATTTTGGAGAATAAGGAGGAGAATGAAATAATTTTGGAGAAGATTCTTAATTAAGACCCACATCTGTTCCCAAACTCTGCCCAGGGTTTTTTCATCCAGAGGTCGATTTTCACAAGTGAAATAGAACCAGATGACTTTGTCAAAAGGTATTGCTTGTTCCTGTTTTCCGGTGGTTTCTCTCCTGTAGAGAGATTTTACCTGTTAAAAGCATAATTTTCAGAGTTTGCAAACTGATTCAGATCCTAATTATATAATATATGACCTTTTGTGAATCACCAGGTCTTTGAACTTTAGTTTCCTGCAAAATGGCAACAATACCTACCTTATAGGATTGTCACGAGGAGTAAGTAGGATGTTGTTTGTTAAATGGTCTGTGCAAGGCCTAGGCTAGGACTTACTGCATGTTAACCTTTATTCTCCTTAGCAATTTCAATTGCTGTCATTATAAAGAGCATAGTAGAGGCTCCAGATTTTTTTTTTTTTTTTTTTTTGACAGAGTCTCGTTCTGTCACCAGGCTGGAATGCTGTGTCACAATCTCCGCTCACCGCAACCTCCACCTCCCAGGTTCAAGAGGTTCTCCTGCCTCAGCCTCCCGAGTAGCTGGGATTACAGGCGCCCATTACCACGCCAGGCTAATTTTCGTACTTTTAGTAGAGACAGGGTTTTACCATATTGGCCAGGCTGGTCTCAAATTCCTGACCTCAAGTGATCCACCCTCCTCGGCCTCCCAAAGTGCTGGGATTACAGGCATGAGCCACCACATGCAGTCGAGGCTTCTGATTTTTAGAGGCAATTTCCAAATGTGCTTATGTATTTGTTTAGACACAGGGTCTTACTCTGTCTCCCAGGCTGCAGTGCAGTGGTATGATCAGGGCTTTCTGCAGCCTCAAAGAGATCCTCCCACCTCAGGTCACCCCCAACCCCCGGCCCCAGTAGTGGGGCTACAGGCGTCTGCCCCTAGGCCAGGCTAATTTTTTAAATTTTTTTTTTTTTTTGCAGAGACGGGGTTTCGCCATGTTCATATTGCCCAGGCTGGTCTTGAACTCCTAGGCTCAAGTGATCCGCCCACCTCAGCCTCCCAAAATGCTGGGATTACAGGCATGAGCCACTACGACTGGCTTTTATTTATATTTCATGGTGATAAAATGTTATAGCTGACAGCATGGAGTTTGAATTCAGTATTATCTTCAGCATTCTCTTCTTAGGTACTAAAGAGTCACCTACAGATTTCCTCTTATGTCCAGCAGGTGACTGTCTAAGAATAGACTGGTTTTAACTTTTTATTCAAGTATACCATACACACAGCAAAGCACACATACTGTAACAGCTAGATGAATTTTCGCTAAGTGAACTCACCCGGTTTACCAGCGTCCGCACCAAGAAACAGAGGTATCACCCCAAAACTCTCCATGTGCCCTGGGCAGTAACTAACTCCTAAAGCTAGTAGTGTGGCCAGCTTTGCTTCTTTCTGGGTTTTAGAATCCACAGTATGTACTCCTTTGTGTCTGGTTTCTTTCACTTTATGTTTGTGAGATCCATCCAATTTCTAACCAATACACGTGATTTGCATTTCCCATGATGCTTTCTCTCTTTCTCCCTTTCAAAACATTATCATTACTCTGTAATCCCAGGACTTTGGGAGACCAAGGTGTGCAGGTCTCCTGAGCTCAGGAGTTAGAGACCATCCTGGCCAACATGGGGAAACCCCGTCTCTATTAAAAATACAAAAATTAGCCTGGTATGGTGGTGGGCGCCCGCGGTTCCAGCTACTCGAGAGGCTGAGGCAGCAGAATCGCTTGAACCTGGGAGGCGGAAGCTGCAGTGAGCCGAGATCGTACCACTGCACTCCAGCCTGGGTGACATGGCGGGGACTCTGTCTCAAAAAAAAAATTATCATCTTTTATCCTTTTATCTTATGTGCAGTATATCAATTATGCTTCAATAAAGTTATTAGAAAAAAAACAAGAAAATCATACATATATATTTTGTTGCTGTTTTTTGTTTGAGACAGGCTCTCACTCTGTCACCCAAGCCACAGTGCAGTGGCCCAAACATGGCTCACTTCAACCTTGGCCTCCTTGACTGAAACGATCCTCCTGCCTCAGCCTCCCATGCATCTGGGACTACAGGCACATGCTACCAAGCCTGACCAACTTTTTAATTTTTAATCTGTAAAGATGAGGTCTCACTTTCTTGCCCAGCCCCCCAAAATTATTTTTTCTTAGTTGAGACTTGAAGGATGGGTAGGTTGTCTTCGGCATTAGGGAGCAGTTTGGGTAAAAGAAGTAGACTGTCTGAAGACTTGAACAGTGAGAGAAACTATGGGATGTTCAGGACACTGAAAGAAGACATTCATCTTTTTTTTTTTTTTTTTTTTCCTATGGTGAACAGTGATGAAGTTGGCCAGGCATAGTGGCTCACGCCTGTAATACTAGCACTTTGGGAAGCCCAGGCAGGTGGATTGCTTGAGCTCAGGAGTTCAAGACCAGCCTGGGCAACATAATGAGACCCTGTCTGTACAAAAAATACAGAAACAAAATTAACCGGGCCTGGTGGCGTGTACCTGTGGCCCCAACTACTCAGGAGGCCTAGTCAGCGAAGGTTGCAGTGACCCGAGATTGCACCACTCCACTCCAGTCAGAGTGATGGAAGTGAGACCCTGTCTCAAAAATACAAAATAAATAAATAAATGAAGTCAATGTCTCTGTAATTGTATTCTCACCTAATGGAGCTTTTATTTCTGTAGTCTAGAATTCCCAGTTTGAGGTTTGCTGGGTCAAAGGTGTGTGTATCTAAGTACTTAACAATAAATACTTCAAGATTATGTTACAAAATACTGTAGCAATTCCCACTTCTACCAGCAATGTATAAGTTTGCCTGTTTTCCCCCATCTTTTTTTTCTTTTCTTTTTTTTTTTTTTTTTTGAGATGGAGTCTCACTCTGTCACCCAGGCTGGAGTGCAGTGGTGTGATCTCGGCTCACTGCAACCTCCAGCTCCTGGGTTTCCTGCCTCAGCCTCCCAAGTAGTTGGGACTACAGGCGTGAGCCACCACGCCTGGCTGATTTTTGTAGTTTTAATAGAGACAGGGTTTCACCATGTTGACCAGGCTGGTCTTGAGCTCCTGACCTCAGGTGATCCGCCCGCCTGGGCCTCCCAAAGTGCTGGGATTACAGGCGTGAGCCACTGCGCCCGGTCTGTTTTCCCCTTCTTTATCAGCACTGTATGTTAATCAGTTAAAAAAAATCTTTCTATCAGTCTAATGGTGAAAATGTTATTTCTGTTGCTTTAATTTGAATTGTTTTCTGGCTATTGCAGAGATTAAGTTTTTTTTTTTTTTTGTCTGTTTATGGATCATTTGGATTTTTTCTTCTGTAGAGTTATTTAATTGGATGTAGATTAAAAGGATAAAAGAGATAGAAAAGGAAGCCGGAGTGCCAAGCTCTCAGTAGGTTCTCAGAAAATGGTGGTCATTTTTATTGTTCAAAACATGCGGATGAAGAGAAGCTGGACCCTTGCTGATGAGACTTAGTGGACTTCTTCCTTCGTTCGAGAACGCTTTGGCTGTAGAGCATTCTGAAATAGCCAGTATAACTGGTTACCTGTGACTCAAAAGACATTCAACAACTTGACCTTGACACTGCAGGGGAGAAAAGAAAGAGCTGGTGACTTCTATGAGGAAGGAAGTTGCTCAGGTGCAAACTAATCCTGCAGTTTGAGAAGACGGAAAGGTGAAAACTAGACTTACTTCCAACGGCTGGTGGCCCTGAGCTCCAAGTGGTAATAGATTGAATACCTTTGCAAATCTACTGAGATAGAAAGAAAGCAGTTTCAGAAGAGAATGAGAGGTTCTGCTTTAAGTTTCTGTGGTTGTCCACAGAGCACAGCCTAAACTGTCAAGTCTCTGCATTATAAGTGGTGTCTAGTTTTGAGAAGAAATCATTAAGCTGAAACCCAGTATCTCTGGAATTTTGGGATGATGTATCTGCAAGAACTGTTCTCTTCTGCAAGTACTTGAAATAGAAGAACATATATTCTTTAATTCAGAGGACCCCACACTTTCTTGGTTCACTCTGTGCGGAGGCCCCTCCCCCCCAAAAATACCTAATAGCTCTATTTATTAAGGAATTAGGTTTGAAACACTTAAAAAATTCTTAAGTTCTAACAACTTAGTAGCCATTTGAAAAAAACCCCACATGTACACAAAAAATTCACATATATTGTACATACAGACAATAACACACATACACTGAATAAGACACATACGTTAAAAACATATTTTATTTATATTTGTATTTCATTCCTAAATAATTACATAACCTCCCAGCAGATTCACCTTGCCTGCTGCCTAGACAGAGCCAATTTATCAAGACAGGAAAATTGCCATAGAGAAAGAGTAATGCACGCAGAGCTGGCTGTGCAGAAGACCAATTTATTACTACTCAAATCAGTCTCCCTGAGCATTCAGGGATCAGAGTTTTTAAGGAAAACTTGGTGGGTGGGAGTAAGCCAGTGAGGCAGGAGTGCCGATCGGTCAGAGATGAAATTTTAGGGAGTCGAAGCTGTCTTCTTGCGTTGAGTCAGTTCCTGGGAGGAGGGCACAAGATCAGATGAGCCAGTTTATCCATCTGGGTAGTGCCAGCTGACCCATCAAGGGCAGGGTCTGCAAAATATCTCAAGTACTGGTCTTAGGTTTTATAATCATGTATGTGTGTGTGTGTGTGTGTGTGTGTGTGTACATATATGTGTGTGTGTGTGTGTGTATATATATATATATATATATTTTTAGATGGAGTCTTGCTCTGTTGCCCAGGCTGGAGTGATCTTGGCTCACTGCAACTGCTGCTTCCCAGGTCTAAGTGATTCTCTTGCCTCAGCCTCCTGAGTAGTTGGGACTACAGGTGTGTGCTATGATACCCCGCTAATTTTTGTATTTTTAATAGAGACGGGGTTTCACCATGTGGCCAGGCTGGTCTCGAACTCTTGACCTCAGGTGATTCGCCTGCCTTGGCCTCCCAAAGTGCTGGGATTACAAGCATGAGCCACTACATCTGGCCTATATATATGGTCCAAGGTGGCTGTCACAGCACCAGCATCACATCTGGCACAATAGTGCAGCCATCAAGGCAAGAAAGAAGAGAAGAAGAGAAAGGTGAGATGCCAGGGTAAAATGTGACCTGATTCTACACTCCATCTGGACCTGGTGGGGGATGGCAGACAAGTATAGATGCAGAGAGGTCTTGCCAACCAAACAGGGATAAAAATTCGAAACCTTGGTCGTGTCAATGAGACCTGGGTTTGGAAAACTAGGAAGTTTGCCAGCCAAAGAATTTCTTAGGAAGACAGTTATCTCCTTAGCCCACTACATTTTTCAGTGGTTTTGAGAGAGCAGTATATTGTGTATGAGGACATCAGGACATACTCTAAAACTCTCATGTAGTGGAAATATGTTGTTTTGTCTGAATGGCATTCAGGTTTTCCCTGGAAGCCACTAGTTTTTTTTTTTTTTTTTTTTTTTTTTTTTGTAATTGAGACGAAGTGTTGCTCTGTTGCCAAGGCTGGAGTGCAGTGGTGCAATTCTGACTCACTGCAACCTCCGCCTCCCATGTTCAAGTAATTCTCCTGCCTCAGCCTCCCGAGTAGTTGGGACTATAGGCGTGTGCCACCACGCCGGGCTAATTCTTTGCATTTTTAGTAGAGACAGGGTTTTACCGTGTTAGCCAGGATGGTCTCGATCTCCTGATCTTGTGATCTGCCCTCCTTGGCCTCCCAAAGTGCTGGGATTACAGGCATGAGCCACCACGCTGGTCTAGTTTTGGAGCTATGGAATCCAACTTTGCCTTGAGCAAAGGAAGGGTGTTTTTAGAGGACTATTAGGTAGTTGGCCCAGGCATCAGAGGACATAATATCTGATCTGAGATCTGAATGAGCAGTAGAAGTTGGCCAAGAGGGCAAACAAAGACTCCAAACAGAGGGACCGGCATGGACAAGGCCGGGTGAGGGCACGTAGCTTATCTGATAAATTGTTTAGGGTTCATGTGGCAAGAGATGATTCAGGGGCTAGGAACTGACGCCTCTGTGGCTAGCTAAGGGAGTCTGGTTTTGTCTTGAAACCATGGGAGACACTGAATGACTTAATTCAGAGAAAAACTCGACTAGAACCATGGTCTCTGGGAAAGCAACAATTTCTAGTTTGTGGCAGACATTGCTCGATATTCATAAACTGCCTTTCTTTTTCTCCCTGGGCACAGGGCAAGACTACAATTCCCAGGCTCTGTTGTAGTCAGGTGAAGCCATGTGACTGAGTTTGAGCCCATCAAGTATAGATGAAAGGGATATATAGTATTTCTAGGCCCAGCACATAATAATCTCCTGCACAGCCCTCCACATTCTCTCTTTCCCATTTTGCTGGAGAAGATCTGAGGACCTAGATGGGGCGGCTCCAAGATGGAAGTAGCCTGGATCCCTGAGTCACCATTTGGAGACGAGCCTGCCATGGACTATTATGTGAGCAAAGAATCCATTTTTTTGAGGTGGGGGTGGGGGATGGAGTATCGCTCTGTGGCCCAGGCTGGAGTGCAGTGGTGTGATCTCGGCTCACTGCAACCTCCGCCTTCCAGGTTCAAGCGATTCTCCTGCCTCAGCCTCCTGAGTAGCTGGGATTACAGGCGTGTGCCACCATGCCCGACTAATTTTTGTATTTTTAGTAGAGACGGGGTTTCACCATGTGGGTCAGGCTGGTCTTGAACTCCTGACCTCGTGATCCGCCCGCCTTGGCTTCCCAAAGTGCTGGGATTACAGGTGCAAGCTAGTGCGCCCAGCTTAGTTTTTCTTTGTTCAAGGGACTAAGCAAGAATAGATGAAGGCATAGGTGAAAACAAGAGAGAATTATTCTGGAAGCAGTACTGGCAGGACTTGAGCAAATAATGAGGGGGATGGGGCAGCCTTGGGTCAGACTATCTTATGTCGCTATTTATAGGACGTGGAAAGAAGGGTCTAAGAAACATCCTGTATGATGTGCTGTGGGATGTGTGGGATATGGAGGAGGTAGACAACAGGGCTAAAGATAACCTTCCTAGAGGTGAAGATATCTGGCAGAGACCCTGTATTCCTGGGCCTCTCACTGACATGGGCTGTCAACAAACTGTCACACTCTTCTCTAGATATATCCACTTCTGTCCTGAAGCAGATATTCTTTGTGTACACAGCCATGGGTGAGTTCTTTAACTTCTTTGTGCCTCATTTTTATCATCTGAAGATGGTGATAATAAGTGATAAGACTTATCTCAAAGGGGGGTTACGAATATATACAGAGTGTTTAACATGGTGTTGGAGATGTAGTGAGTAGTTGAGAAATGTCAGAAATAATCATTAAAATTCCTTTAGCTCCAGCATGACTTCTCTACCAGTGCATACAAACACTCAGAGATAAAGCTATGAGCACAGAGCAGGATTTCGCCTGTCTTGTTCACTGCTACATCTCCAGCCAGCTTAGAGCAGTGACTGACTTGCAGCAGCTATTTAAATGTTTGGTGAGTGAATGAATGGATAAGGAACTCATCTCATTTTCTTTCCTTCCTCCTTCCTTTCTCCCTTCCTTCCTCCTTCCTCCTTTCTTTTCTTTCTTCCCTTTTTTCCATCTATCCATCCATCTATCCATCCATCCATCATCCACCCAACCATCCATCCATCCATCCATCCATCCATCCATCCATCCATCCACTCATCCATCCACTTATCCATCCATCCATCCATCCATCCATCCATCCATCCATCCATCCATGCATCCATCCATGCATCCATCCATCCATCCATCCATCCATCCATCCATCCATCCATCCATCCATCCCTCTTAGGAAGGCAGTAGAGTGTAGTGGGTTAGCTCACAAGTATTTTTTTTTCAACTGTGGCAAAATACACATAAAATAAAATATGCCATTTTAACTATTTTTTTTTGAGATGGAGTCTCGTCCTGTCACCCAGGCTGGAGTGTAGTGGTGTGATCTCAGCTCATTACAACCTCTGCCTCCCATGGTCAAGCGATTCTCCTGCCTCAGCCTCCGAAGCAGCTTGGATTACAGGTGCACACCACCACACCCAGCTAATTTTTGTATTTTTAGTAGACATAGGGTTTCACCATGTTGGCCAGACTGGTGTTGAACTCCTGAAATCAAGTGATCTGCCTGCCTTGGTCTCCCAAAGTGCTGAGATTATAGGTGTGAGCCAAATATGCCTGGCAATTTGAACCATTTTTAAGTGTACATTTCAGTGACATTAAGTACTTCACACTGTTGTGTCACTATATCATCCATCCCAAAACTTTCCTCCCAAACAGAAAATCTGTACCCGCTAAACACAAACTCTTCATTCTTCCTTCCCCCCGGGCCCTGGAAACCACCATTCTACTTCTGTCTCTATGAATTTGACTAGTCTAGGTACTTCATACAAGTAGAATCATATACAGTATTTATCCTCTTGTCACAGCCCACAAGTTCTGTGATCATATAAGCTGTATAATCCTGGGAAACTCAATCTTCCTGACACTCCACTTTCTCGTCTGTGAAATGGCTATAATAATAGTACCTGCTTCACAGCGTGGCAGTGAGGTTTAAATGAGATAATAGAAGGCACTTAGCCCCAGTGCCTGGCACATAGAACATGCTCACTATTAGCTATTACTTACAGCCAAGCATACATTGTAAATTCGTGGACACTGGTATTGTGTGTCTAGCACTGTCCTGAGCACTTTACCCATATTATCTCATTTAAACTTCCCAACAACCCTATGACACGGTGCAGCCACAAACATCCACACCCAACAGATGAGAAAACAAAGGCCCAGAGAGGCCAAGTGGTGTGCCCAAGGGTTACATGGCTAGTTTACGGCAGAGCTGGGACTGAACTCCAAGCAGCCTGTTTCCAAAGTCCATGGGTCTTGCCGCTGCATTGCATTACCTCGTGCTAGTCTCTGCTGCCTCTGTCTGTGAAGGATCGTCATCTATACACTCAGCCCTGGCTCAGGTTGTCACGGTGACTGCAGGTGTTTGAAACTGTGGGACTCAGTGGAAAAATACTTGAAAATGGGTTTGCTGTTTCTTTCTTTTTTTTTCTTTTTGAGACAGGGTCTTACTCTGTTGCCCAGGCTGGAGTGCAGTGGTGTGATCTCAGCTCACTGCAACCTCTGGGTCCTGGGTTCAAGTGATTCTCATGCCTCATCCTCCTGAGTAGCTGGGATTACAGGCAAACACCAACACGCCATTTATTTCTTTTCTTTTCTTTTCTTTCTTTCTTTTCTTTCTTTCTTTCTTTCCTTCCTTCCTTCCTTCCTTCCTTCCTTTCTTTCTTTCTTTCTTTCTTTCTTTCTTTCTTTCTTTTTCTCTCTCTCTTTCTTTCCTTCTTTCCTTCCTTCCTTCCTTCCTTCCTTCCTTTCTTTCTTTCTTTCCTTCTTTCCTTCCTTCCTTCCTTCCTTCCTTCCTTCCTTCCTTCCTTCCTTCCTTCCTTTCTTTCTTTCTTTCTTTCTTTCTTTCTTTCTTTCTTTTTCTTTCTTTCCTTTCTTTCTGTCTCTCTCTCTCTCTCTTTCTTTCTTCCCTCCCTCCCTCCCTTTCTTTCTTTCTCTCTCTCTCTCTTTCTTCCCTCCCTCCCACCCTCTTTCTTTTTCTCTTTTCTTTCCTTTTTTCTTTTCTTCTTTCTCTTTCCTTTTTTTTTTTTTCAGAGCCTTGCTCGGTTGCCCAGGCTGGAGTGCAGTTGCACGATCTTGGCTCACCGCAATCTTCGCCTCCTAGGTTCAAATGATTCTCCTGCCTTCGCCCCGCTAAGTAGCTGGGATTACAGGCATGCACCACCACGCCCGACTGAGTTTTGTGTTTTTAGTAGAGGTGGGGTTTCACCATGTTGGCCAGGCTGGTCTCGAACTCCTGACCTCAAGTGATCCACCCACCTCAGCCTCCCAAAGTGCTGGGATTCCAGGTGTGGGCCACTGTGCCTGGCTGAGTTTGCTGTTTCTTAACATGTGAGGTTCCAACCCAGTGGGACCCACTTACGTGCGCTGTCCTGCTTTGGACCATGGGGAGCTGGGGTGCTGGACCCATCTCCCACCTTCTACAGCCTGGAGTGTGCTCCCAGATGACATAGCCAAGCTGGCATGTTTTTCCCTCATTGGTGGAAAGTTCAGCAATCCCTGACTCCCTCATCCTGCCCTGTTGAGATTTAAAAAAATTTCCTCCTCTGGGCCTCAGAGCCGCCTCCTACCTGAGGTTTATTGCTTTCTCTGCACTTGCATTGAGCCTCTGCAGCCCTTTAAAAGGGGCAGAGCCTATAGTGTGACCAGCAGGTCCTGTCCCTAGGAGATAACAGCGTCCTGGACAGCAGGTGCAGGTTTCCCAGCAGCTCAGGCAACAGCCTGATGTTTGTGCCACCTGATCCTGATGCCTGGAGAGGTGAGCCCTCTGTCAGCATCTTCCTCTCCAGGCTGGCAGAGCAAGGGGGGCTGTGAATTAATTCAAGGTTGGGGGTCGGGACCCTCTGTATCTGGACTTGCCTCCCACCCGTGTCCTCTGTCCCTTTTTCCCTACGGCAGATAGCCATGTGTGAGCCTGAATTTGGCAACGGCAAGGCCAGGGAGCCGAGTGTGGGTGGCAGGTGGCGAGTGTCCTGGTATGAACGGTTTGTGCAGCCGTGCCTGGTCGAACTGCTGGGCTCTGCTCTCTTCATCTTCATCGGGTGCCTGTCGGTCATCGAGAATGGGACGGACACTGGACTGCTGCAGCCGGCCCTGGCCCATGGGTTGGCTTTGGGGCTCGTGATTGCCACGCTAGGGAATATCAGGTGAGACCAGCTCTGAGGATTCAGCCTGGTGCTGACTTGGCGCGCTGGGGTGGAAAGCAAAGCTGTTGTCAAGGACCCCTGGGCGCATATATTGGGGATTTCAAGGAGCGCTCTGGATAACGATGGGGTTGGGAGTCAGACTGTCTGGGGTCAACTCCAGACCCCACAGCCTGTGAGCTTGTGACTTTGGGCAAGTCATTCTCTTTCTGAGTAGCTGGATCACAGGCATGTGCCACAGCACCCAACTAAGTTTTAAATTTTGTGGTAGAGATGGGGTCTCACTATGTTGCCCAGGCTAGTCTTGAACTCCTCGTCTCAAGCGATCCTCCTGCCTTGGCTTCCCAAAGTTTTGGGATTACAGGTGTGAGCCACCATGCCTGGCTGGCAAGTCACTCTCTAAACCCAAAGTTCCCCACCTATAAAATGGGAATAGTAGCGTACTTTTAAATGGTTTTTTTTCAAGCCAACACATCTATATTGCTAACCATGTACCAGGCACTAGTCTAATTACTTTATAGATATTAGTTATTTAATCCTCACAAAAGCCTTGTGGGGTAGGTCTTGTTATTAACCCCATTTTATAGCTGCAAAAAAGAGAGGCTGTGTAATCTGTCCAAGCTTAGAGGGCCAGAGAGTGGCAGAGCCAGCAGTCAAGAACAAGCTGTCCGGCTCCAGCACTCAAATCCAAGTGCCTCATTGGGGAGGCGTGAGAATTAAATGAAGTAGAGCGCCTGGCACACACCAAACATACAGTAGGCATTGGTTGCTGTGTTATTGTTACCACTAGAAGGGGGTTTTAGGGAAAGCAGAAATGCACAGAAGACCTGAGCCAGGTTTTCCCACCTGGGTATGCGGGGATTTGCAGTGGTCCTGGCTTATCAAGAGGTGACCAAGAAGGAGGGGCAGGGAAAGGGACAGGCTTCTCTGGCTTAGCTCTCATCTGGGTAGAGGATCAATGGGAAGGTCTGTGGACATGGTTGCTGGTTCCCAGGACAGCCAGCCAGCACGACGAAGATCCTGAATGGGGTGCCTGGCAGGGTGATCTGGGACATCGTTGGTCTGTATCAAATCTCACTCAAAACATAGATCTGAATGGGGAAACAGAAATACTGTTTCTGAGAAAACCAGAATGGAAAAGAGCTTTAACATCTCTTTAGACTGGGTGCAGTGGCTCACGCCTGTAATCCCAGCACTTCGGGAGGCTGAGGCGTGTGGATCACCTGAGGTCAGGAGTTGGAAAGCAGCCTGGCCAACAGGGTGAAACCCTGTCTCTACTAAAGCTACAAAAATTAGCTGGGAGTGGTGGCAGGTACCTGGAGTCCCAGCTACTTGGGAGGCTGAGGCAGAATAATTGCTTGAACCAGGAGGGGGAGGTTGCATTGAGCCAAGACTGTGCTACTGCACTCCAGCCTGGGCAACAGAGTGAGACTCCATCTCCAAAAACAAACAAACAAACAAACAAACAAACAAAACCACGTCTCTTTAGACGTCCAAGGGAGACTGTGAGTGAAAGAAAAAGTATATGATATTCCCTTTGGACGGATCTGAGATTGAAGGCAACCTTTATCACTTCTTAGCTGGGTGACCGCAGCAAGTTGCCGAAGCCTCTGTGTGCAGTGGTATAAATGTGAGTAATACTAATAGCTGATGTTTATTGAATGCTAACTCCATAGACAGTACCATGAGCTGTACACGTATTAATTCTTTATATCGTTGCAATAGCTTTCTCAGGCAGAGATCATTGAGGCACAGAGAGGTTATGTAACTTGGCCAGTGTCACACAGCTCTTCAGTGGCAGAGTTGGGCTTTGAACCCAGGCCAGCTGGCTGGAAAGATCATCAATTTGGCACTGCAAATACTGCCTCTGTTTGGCTTTTTTGACAAATATTTATTCAGCACCTACTGCGTGCCAGACACTGACTTTGAGGTTGTTCACCGGATCCAGGATAAGTTACGTATGTAAGTTATAAGCACCACAGCACCTGGCATAGAGTAAGTGTTAGAGAAATATTTGCTGAGTGAACAGTGAATGAAGGAATGAATGTGTCTTGATTGTTTTATTGCTAATGAGTGTAAACCAGGAAATGTGTGATTCTCGTCACCTGGCCCTCCTGGTACAGCCATGCTCTGAATGACAGTTTCTCTCCCTTTTGGGGCTCCCGTGGGAAGCCGCCTCACCCTGACTCCATCTGTGTATCTCAGCAGAGCCCAGGCTAAGCTACTTGAGGCCAAGTAGGCCTGGCTGCCCCTCTTCCCAACCTGTGGAGTTTAGCACTGGCTGGTGCTTTCAAACCATGCATGGAGGTTGGGCACGGTGGCTCACGCCTGTAATCCCAGCACTTTGGGAGGCCGAGGCAGGTGAATCACCTGAGGTCAGGAGTTCAAGAGCAGCCTGGCCAACATGACAAAACCCCGTGGTGGCACGCCCCTGTAATTCCAGCTACTTGGGAGGCTGAAGCAGGAGAATCGCTTGAACCCAGGAGGCGGAGGTTGCAGTGAGCCGAGATTGCACCATTGCACTCCAGCCTGGGTGACAAAGTGAGACCCCGTCTCAAAAAAAGAAAAAAAAAAATCAAATCAAATCAAACCATGCATGAGGGTCTGGGCCCAGAGCTGAGTCAGACAAGTTGGGGCAGCTGGTCTTGAGGTATCAGGGTGTTGGACAAAGTCCTTTTGTGTAGAGCTGAGGTCCTCTGTCCAGTCTCAGATGAATGTCCTATGTCCATTGGAGGTTGGATAAACTCATTGGTGGGCTCTTAACATTTGGGGGGCACTTTGGTTCTTGCGTGACATGGGGAGTCTTGGGGTCCCTTTCTCTCTCATTGGGGAATATCCATTCCTGGAAACCAGATGGATTCAGGAGGCCAAACTGTGACAATAGTTCCTCCATTAGAGTGGGACTGGATGGGACACTGGTGAGTGCAGCCACCCTGGCTCTGGGGCCTGGGCTGGTTGAACATCTTGATGAATAGGAAGGCTCTTTACCCATGGGCCAGGGAGTGGCTGATCAACTGCAACCTGCCCTTTGACCTCAGGTTCTGACTTGTCTAATTCCCTTCCACACCCCAAACTCCCAATCCCAGTCCCCAACCTGGTCATGAACCTCCAATTCCACCCCATGATTCTCCATGCCATTTCCAGCCCGAACTCCAAATCTGCATTTTACACCCATCACACTTTCAGACCACAAGTAGGGTTTTCATTGGCTGAGCAGTTCAACCAATCAGGAGGTCTTATTCAGGGCCTAGCTACTCATAAGGGGAGACCCGGGCCGGGCAAAGTAGCTCATGCCTGCAACCCCAGCACTTTGGGAGGCTGACGTGAGTGGATTGCTTGAGGTCAGGAGTTCAAGACCAGCCTGACCAATATGGTGAAACATCGTCTCTACTAAAAATACAAAAATCAGCTGGGAATGGTGGCACACGCCTGTCGTCCCAGCCACTTGGGAGGCTGAGTCAGGAGCATTGCTTGAACTCAAAAGGTGGAGGTTGCAGTGAGCTGAGATCATACCACTGCACTCCAGCGTGGGCAACAGAGCAAGACTCCGTCTCATAAAATTAAACAAATCATAAGGGGAGGCCTGGATACGGCTCATGGGCTACTGACTTGGAGCCTTGGTGTCTCAATGTGACCTGTGGCCACATCTCTGAAGGGCTGGAGGGAGGCTCGGAGGGAGTCAGGGAGGAGTTAAGGGATGGTCTCCTACACATGCTTCCTCCAGGGCCATCCTGGGGGCTGGACTTAGGACGTAGAGGCTGCCCTTTATCTCTTACCCTCTGCCTGGCATCTCAGGGAAATTGGAAGCAATTTGGCGTCTCTTTGTATTTGAGCTGGGCCCTGGACTGACTCTCACCCTGTGAAACCAGCCTGGTGGGTTGGCTGGGACATGCTGTCTCGAGTGCCAGCCATGTGGTCAGCCCTGGGCTCATGACTCCCTCTGCTCTTGTGGGTTACAGTGGTGGACACTTCAACCCTGCCGTGTCCCTGGCAGCCACGCTGATCGGAGGCCTCAACCTGGTGATGCTCCTCCCGTACTGGGTCTCACAGCTGCTCGGGGGGATGCTCGGGGCTGCCTTGGCCAAGGTGGGTGAACCCTAGGCGCTGGGCTAGTGGCTTCCTCTCTGATGGGGCTGCTGGAGGTGTATGATGTGTGTGTGTGTCGGGGGGGACAGTGGGGAGTGGGGAAATGTCCAATCTTTTGCTTATTTCTACCAGTGGAATTAGTGGACGTTTTTCTTCTCTCTTTCTTTCTTTTTGCATTTTATTTTATTTTTATTTATTTGCTTTTTTTTTTTTGATGGAGTCTCGCTCTGTCACCCAGGCTGGAGTACAGTGGTGTGATCTCGGCTCACTGCAACCTCTACCTCCTGAGCTCAAGCAATTCTCCTGCCTCAGCCTCCTGAGTAACTGGAATTACAGGCGCATGCCACCACACCTGGCTAATTTTTGTATTTTTAGTAGAGACGGGGTTTCACCATGTTGGCCAGGCTGGTCTTGAACTCCTGACCTCAAGTGATCTGCCTGCCTCGGCCTCCCAAAGTGCTGGGATTACAAGCGTGAGCCACTGCGCCCGGCCTCTCTTTTTTATTTTAGAGATGGGGTCTCACTCTGTTGTCCAGGCTGGAGTGTGGTGGTGCAATTATAGCTGACTGCAGGCTGGACCTCCTGGGCTCAAGTGATCCTCCTACCTCAGCCTCTTGAGTAGCTGGGACTATAGATGTGTGTCACCATACCCAACTAATTAAAAAAATTTTTTTGTAGAGGTGGGCTCTCACTATGTTGACCACATTGGTCTTCAGCTCTTGGTCTCAAGTGATCTTCCTGCCTTGGCCTCCCAAAGTGCTGGGATTGCAGGCATGAGTGACCCAGCCTGGCCAGCCACAGAATTTTCATAGCTTTACGCATAAATCCATGGATAGACTTTCTCCCTCCATCCCTCTTTTTCTTTTTTTCCTCTCTCTCTTTCCTTTTGCCCTTAAGTCTCAGTTCAGCCAGGGACCCTTCAAGCCCGTCAAGATGTGGGCCTTGCTTGGCGGGTGTGTGGGGGGTGGTGGATGGGGAGCTCTGTTAGCTTGGCTGCGATAGGGTCTGAAGCTGTAACTGCTGACCCACCGCAGACTTTGTTCTCAAGCCTCACTTTACTGTCATCCCCTTCCCTGGTCTCTCCATGCTCCCATTTGAGAGCCACAGTCTGTTCCCCTATCTATGGAACATGCTGGGACCTTCCTGCTCTGCTTCTTTAGGAAAAGCAGTGCCCAGACCTAGCTCAAGCCCTGCCACTTAAAACCTGTCAAACACGGCTCTGCCAGTTGTGGGACAGCACGGTTCCCTGAGCACATTCTCCCTGCTAAATGTTTTACACATATTCTCTTATTTCATCTCCCAGCAACTTTACGAGAAACCACAGTCAGCTCATAGACAGCGCTTACCTTGTGCCAGGCACACCAGCGGCCTTGTCTGTGAGCCGGGAGCTGTCAGTATCATCCCTATTTTATAGATGAGAAAACAGAGGGGCAGAGAAGCAGGCAACTTGCTCAAGTTCAGACGTGCTTGTAAGCAGCGCAGCCCCGACTGGGTCCAGAGTCCAGAAGCTTGCGCACTGCACTGTCTTTCCCCTTTGGGGCTATGACAGCCCTGAGGCTGACTGCCCATAGAAGTAATTGAGCTCAGGCTTCAGGGCCCTCCTGCATACGCCCCTTCCACGGTTCTATGGGGGCCTAGCAATGAGTTCACCTGATCATATGTGTTTGTAAAGTTTGTAAGCGTAAAGTATTTTGAGCCGCACATGGCAGCTGATGCCTGTAATCCCAGCATTTTGGGAGGCGGAGGCAGGAGGATTACTTGAGCCTAGGAGTTCCAGACCAGCCTGGGCAACATGTGAGACCCCCCATCTTTACAAAAAATAATAATAAAAAAATTAGGTGGGCGTGGTTGGTATGTACCTGTGATCCTAGCTACATGAGAGGCTGAGGTAGGAGGATCACTGGAGCCCAGGAGATCGAGGCTGTAGTGAGCTATGATTGGGTCACTGCACTCCAGCCTGGGTGATGGAGCTAGACTCTGTCTCAAAGAAAGAAAAAAAAGACAGTTTATGTTCTTTTTCTCAAAGAGGATCATCTAAGCTTTAGGCCTGTAACCTGGAGCCATGACTGGGTTATCCTCAGTTTTCTTTTACTTTTTTCTTTTTTCTTTTGAGATGGAGTCTTGCTCTGTTGTTCAAGGTTGGAGTGCAGTGGTGTGTGTGATCTCAGCTCACTGCAACTTCCGCTTCCAGAGTTCAAGTGATTCTTGTGCCTCAGCCTCCTGAGCAGCTGGGATTACAAGTCCCTGCCACCTTACCCCGCTAATTTTTGTATTTTTAGTGGAGATGGGGTTTCACATGTTGGCGAGGCTGATCTCGAACTCCTGGGCTCAAGTGATCCACCCACCTCGGCCTCCCAAAGTGCTGGGGTTGCTGGCGTGAGCCGCCATGCCTAGCCCCATTCGTATTTTTCAGCGGAACAAAGTGAGGCTCAGAGAGGTTTAGTAGCTCACACAGGGTCACAGAGTAAAATCTGGCAGAGCTGGGATGTGGATCCAGGTCTATGTAACTGAAATTGGACATAACCCTTCACTGGCCCTTACGGTGGGCAAGCATGTTTTAGGCCCTCGCCCCTCAGTTTCCAGCTGTCTCTCTGCCCCACTGTGAGGCTGAGCAGCTTCTCTGTGCAGGCGGTGAGTCCCGAGGAGAAGTTCTGGAATGCGTCTGGGGCAGCCTTTGTGACCGTCCAGGAGCACGGGCAGGTGGCAGGGGCGCTGGGGGCAGAGATCATCCTGACGACGCTGCTGGCCCTGGCTGTGTGCATGGGTGCCATCAATGAGAAGACAAAGGGCCCTCTGGCCCCATTCTCCATCGGCTTTGCTGTCATCGTGGATATCCTGGCCGGGTGAGTGTCCCTTGGCAGTGGGGCGACCATGCCCAGATCTGCACTGTTCAGCTCTGGAGGAGCTCAGGCCTGAGGGCCACAGATTCAGTTGCTATTAGGGGCCAGGAAGGTGCTGCAAATGGGGAGGTGGGCTGGCATCAGGCAGACAACAGGGAGTGGTGGGGACTGCGGTGTCGGAGGCGCTCCAGTCAGTTCAGCTCTTGTCAATTATTGCTGGGAACACGGGTCTGGGGTGATGATTTCATTCAAAGGAAGTCAGAAATTTAAATTTGTACGTGATGTTTTCTAATTTTCGTAGCGTAAATACAACATTTCTGTGAACTGTGTTCATTTGGTCACTGGGCAGCCAGGTTTTAGCCTCAGGATTACAAAAAGCACCTGTAGCTGTTGTCTCCTTTATTTTGAGTTTCCCAGCAGGCTTTGGAAGGGATTAAGGCAACAAGATTGGGGATGATGTCTCCCGTTTTATAGATAAGGAAACTGAGGCTCAGAGATGACAGAAGTGACTTATTTAAGGTCAGTGGGCAGTGGCAAATTAAGTGACAGATTTGGGACAAGAGGATGAGTGAGCCCTTTTTATTTTTCTTATTTATTTTATTTAGAGATGGGGGCTACGCTATGTTGCCCAGGCTAGTCTTTAACTCCTGGCTTCAAGCCATCCTCCTGCATTGGCCTCTCAAAGTACTGGGATTACAGGCATGAGCCACATTGCCCAGCCCAGGGAGCCTCTCCCTAATGTCTGACTCTTTCCTTTCTTTTGGACACAGAACCAAGCCTAACCTTTCTCCTGGGTCAGCTCTCCCTCAGCTTTGGGAGGTGAAGCCTGGGGAATGTGTAAAGTTGTGGCCATGCTTTGCTTCCCCCTAGTGGCCTTTGATTCACTTACAAGTCTTTTGACTTCGAAGCTGGACACAGGGTGGGGATGAGGTCTACAGGCCCCCAGCTTGAGAGAATGGGGTAAAGACAGAGCCCCAGAACGAGAGAGGTGCACCTGGGGAAGAGTCTCCCTGTAGGAGATTCTGGGCCTTAAGCTTGTGGTGCAACAAGGGCCTCATCTGGACCAGTTAGATCAGTTAATGCTTTTTGTACATTAATTATATTCGAGGTGTGGGCTCCGTTTGCATTTTCTCATTCACTTCTGATGACAACCTATGGGATAGTCACTTTCACCTCACTTGAATACAGAGAGGTTCATGGAGCTCCCCACAACTAGAACTATCTAGGCTGGGGTTTTTCTTTCTTTATATATATATATTTTTAAAATTTTGTGGTTGAACCTAGTAGGTGTATATATTTCTGGGTTACATGAGACGCTTTGATATAGGCATGCAATGCATAATTACCATGTCAGGGTAAATGGGGTATTCATCCCCTCAAGCATTTATTCTTTGTGTTGCAAACAATCCACTTATACTGTTCATTATTTTATTTTATTTTTAGTTTTAGTTTTTGAGACAGAGTCTTGCTCTGTCACCCAGGCTGGAGTACAGTGGCATGATCATGGCTCACTGCAACTTTCAACCCCCAAGTTCAAGCGATTATCCTGCCTCAGCCTCCCCAGTAGCTGGGATTATAGGCATGCGCCACCACACCTGGCTAATTTTTGTATTTTTAGTAGGAACGGGGTTTCACCATGTTGGCCAGGCTGGTCTTGAACTCCTGACCTCAAGTGGTCTGCCTGCCTCGGCCTCCTAAACTGCTGGGATTACAGGCGTGAGCCACCGTGCCTGGCTGAGGTTACATGAGGTGTTTTGATACAGGCAAGCAACGGGTAATGATCACGTCAAAGTAAACAGGGTATTCATCCCTTCAAGCATTTATTCTTTGGGTCACAAACAATCCAATGATACACTTTTCGTTATTTTATAATATGTGGGCTGGGTTTTGAATCTAGGTCAGCTTGACTCCAAAAGGACTGAAACTGATGGACTTTGCTCTGTAGACTTTGGAACAGATGTAGATCCAGCTTCTCTTCCTGCTGTCGCTGAGCAGGCATTTTTGCTGGGCATTCTAGAGGAGTTTGTGGGGAGTGCTGGACTGCACACCCAGTGGGGAGCCACACCTTCTGCTTCCTAGTGCTGATAGCCTCTCTACCTTCTTTAGGATCTATCCAGGAGCTCATGATGTGGGAGTTTAGAGAGGGTTTCTGGGTGGTGTGTGACTAGGCCTAGTTGGGGACATAAGCGTGAGGTGAGGTGGGGCCTGGCTGGGATCCTGGTGACCGGGGTGCCTGGGTGTTTGCAGGGGCACTGTATCTGGAGGCTGCATGAATCCGGCCCGTGCTTTTGGACCTGCAGTGGTGGCCAACCACTGGGACTTCCACTGGATCTACTGGCTGGGCCCACTCCTGGCTGGCCTGCTTGTTGGACTGCTCATTAGGTAGGAGTGTGACACAGGGTCACTGGCCCGTGGAATGGGCACTTGGCAACATCTCTCAGAGAGTCCGGGGCTAGAGGGCTAGGCTCTCACTTGGGTTTGGAAGAGAAAAGAGGGAGCCTCTTTAGAGGCAAAGAAAATGGCTCCATCTAGGAGCTTTGGTTGCAAGTGACAGAGATCTATTTCAAAACAGCGTTTGCCATAAAGAGGAATTCATTGGCTCACATCATCAGAAACTTCACAGGGAGCAGTGGTTTCAGGTGGTGCTCAGACAACGTCTTTAGGACTTGGTCTTTCTCCTTTTCTTTTTTTTTTGACAGAGTCTCCCTCTGTTGCCCAGGCTAGAGAGCAGTGGTGTGATCTCAGCTCAGTGCAACCTCTGCCTCCCAGATTCAAGCAATTCTCCTGCTTCAGCCTCCCAAGTAGCTGGGATTATAGGTGCCTGCCACCACATCAGGCTATTTTTTCAGTATTTTTAGTAGAGATGGGGTTTCACCATGTTGGTCAGGCTGGTTGCAAATTCCCGACCTCAAATGATCCTCCTGCCTAGGCCACCCAAAGTGCTGG
>NW_012103365.1:3964554-3966188 GCF_000951045.1 Mandrillus leucophaeus
TGTGGCTCACGCCTGT
This sequence comes from Mandrillus leucophaeus, assembly GCF_000951045.1. Classification (NCBI taxonomy): domain Eukaryota; kingdom Metazoa; phylum Chordata; class Mammalia; order Primates; family Cercopithecidae; genus Mandrillus; species Mandrillus leucophaeus. Next base: position 3,964,571 of record NW_012103365.1, read on the forward strand.
ACTCCCAGCACTTTGGGAGGCCAAGGTGGGTGGATCACTTGAAGTCAGGAGTTGGAGACCAGCCTGGTCAACATGGTAAAACCCTATCTCTATTAAAAATACAAAAATCAGTCAGGTATAGTGGTGTGTGTCTGTAGTCCCAGCTACTCGGGAGGCTGAGGTATGAGAATTGCTTGAACCCGGGAGGTGGAAGCTGCAGTGAGCTGAGATCACGCTACTGTACTCCAGCCTGGGTGAGTGAGACTCTATCTCAATTAAAAAAAAAAAAAAGAAAAAAAAAAGAAACCAAGCAGGAAACAGTGTCTCCCTCTCCCCAAGGGAATCTGGCTGTTAAGGCTGGGGAGGCTCAGGAAGTCATCTCTCTGGAGAGTTCTGAGCCTGGAGACATGTGGCGAAGGGCTGGGTCTCTCCTCCGGGGCTGAGACCTTACTGGGTCATCTTTCTTTCAAGGTGCTTCATCGGAGATGGGAAGACCCGCCTCATCCTGAAGTCTCGGTGAAGCTGAGCTCGTGGGATTCCTGCTGCTCCAGGTGTCCTCAGCTCACCTGTCCAAGACTGAGGACCAGAGAGTTCCTGCATTTACTGCCAAGGCAGAGGCCCGGAGGAGCCACTCCCTGCTTTCACTGCTTGGGCCTGGTTTCTCAGATAGACTGACTGCTGAGAAGGCTCTAGGTTCCTGGAATTCCTTTGTGCTCATCAGAGACCCCAGCCTGGGGAACACGCTGCCCGCACTGCCCAGAGAGTGGTGCAAACACCACAACACGAGGGTATTTCTTGAGAGGAAGGTCCCCGAGTTGGACGAGGAGGCTGTTTTTGCACATCAGCTCATTCCCGCACCCCGTCTCTTTCTCCTTCTCTTGTTTCTTGATTGTTTTGTTGTAGAAGGGCCTTCTGGGGGCCCGGTCACTTCCTTGCTTCTCAAGCTGACAATTCTCACTTTGCAATAAATAGTCCAGTATTTCCTTCCATGTGCTTACTGGCTTGCCTTTCATTTGAGAAATGGGCACTGCTGAGGAGAAAGCAAGCCAAAAAAAAAAAAAAAAAAGTCTGGGGTTAGGCCTTGGCTGTCCAGAGCGGCTGATCCTACAGCCCAGCTCAGAGTCCTGGGCCACGGCAGGCATTTGGAGTTCAGGCTAGCCTAGAGCCAGTCCCCACTTGGACAGGCCCATCCTGGAGCTCTGCCTGGAGCTCAGAGTGCGTATTGAGTCCAATTTGGACTCTAGCCAGAGTCAATTCCAGATCACAGACCTCAGGACCCTGCTGAAAAGCCCCAGGCAGAGTCCAGGGTCTGGCTGAGTACTCAGGGCTGTCCTTAGTTGAGTGCTCCGTGCTGTCCAGGACATGAATCAGCCCATTCATTCACTGTAGCTGGGGAGGTGGGTGGGGGGCGGGGTGTGGGCTTAGAGTGGGCTGCAAGAATTCCCTGAGGAAATAGTAGGTTGGTCCAAAATATATATATATATATTTTTTTGCTTTTCGTTTTTTGTTTTTGAGACAGAGTCTCGCTCTGTCACCCAGGCTGGAGTGCAGTGGCATGATCTCAGCTCACTTCAACCTCTGCCTCCTGGGTTCAAGGGCTTCTCCTGCCTCAGCCTCCCAAGTAGCTGGGATTACAGGC
>NW_012103365.1:3969028-3970537 GCF_000951045.1 Mandrillus leucophaeus
CCACTCGAGGCTTGTATCTTAGTAGCTTAACAACTCTAGATGAAATAGAACAACAAGATCTAGCAAAAAGCCAGGGTCTGGTATTCACTAGTTTGAACTGGCCCACTGTGTGTGGGTGATTTGCCCACTTCAGAATCAATCACTGAGCTACGGGGGTCAGGCACTTTTTTTTTTTTTTTTTTTTTGAGACCGAGTCTCTCTCTGTCACCTAGGCTGGAGTGCAGTGGCGAAATCTCGGCTCACTGCAACCTCTGCCTCCTGGGTTCAAGCAATTCTCCTGCCTCGGCCTTCTGAGTAGCTGAGATTACAGGTGCACGCCACCATGCCTGGCTAATTTTTGTATTTTTGTAGAGATGGGGTTTCACCATGTTTGCCAGGCTGTTCTCGAACTCCTGACCTCAAGTGATCCGCCCGCCTCAGTCTCCCAGAGTGCTGGGATTACAGGTGTGAGCCACCATGCCCAGCCGATCAGGCACTCCTATTGGCAATGTCTGGAGCAAGAACCTAAGCCTGAAGTGGGGGTGAGGTCAGCCTTACCTGAACACCGCCAATAGGACCCAGAGTAGGGGAGTAGTAGTTCCCCATGGGGGTATTGTACAACTCCAGGGGACCCCATCTACATGGGAAAATCGTGTAAATGGTACCCCCAAGGGCATGCATGTTGGAAGACGCCATTCACATGAAATACAATGTGAGCGGTGCTTCCCGGAGTGCTGCAGTAGATAAGAAGGTTGGTATTGCCAGAAGGATAAGTGGATTCCAGATGGAAAAGACTAGAGTCCCCGTGCATCCTGCTTGGCCTCTTCTCCATGGGCTCTCTTCTTATATCCCATTCCTTCTGGACTCTGGACTCCAGGAGTGCAAGGATCACTGTCTGGATTTAGTAAACACAAGTTGGGCCTACCTTGCACCGTCTGGGAGAGGACAGGCCCTGGAACAGGCTGATCTAGGCGACTTGCTCCCCTGCCCACCAGCGGTCCTGGGGTCTGCAGGACCCAGCCTGTAGTTCAGTGAAAAGCGTCACTATTTCCTTGAGACAAAGTATTGCTCCGTCGCCGGGGCTGGAGTGCAGTGGCACGATCTCAGCTCACTGCAGCCTCTGCCTTCCAGGTTCAAGCTATTCTCCTGCCTCAGCCTCCTGAGTAACTAGGACTACAGGTGCATACTGCCACGCTCAGCTACTTTCTGTATTTTTGTTTTCGTTTTTTGAGATGGAGTCTTGCTCTGTTGCCCAGGCTGGAGTGCAGTGGTGTGATTTTGGCTCATTGCAACCTCTGCCCACTGGGTTCAAGAGATTCTCCTGCCTCAGCCTGCCAAGCAGCTGGGACTACAGGCACCGCTACCATGCCCCGCTAATTTTTATATTTTTAGTAGAGACAGGGTTTCACTGTGTTGACCAGGCTGGTCTCAAACTCCTGACCTCATGTGATCCACCCTCCTGGGCCTCCCAAAGTGCTAGGATTATAGGCATGAGCCACCGTGCCCAGCCAGTTTTTGTAATTTTTTTTT
>NW_012103365.1:3976947-3991448 GCF_000951045.1 Mandrillus leucophaeus
AGAGAGGAGAATTGCTTGAAACCAGGGGGTAGAGGCTGCAGTGAGCCAAGATCGCGCCACTGCACTCCAGCCTGGGCAACAGAGTGATACCCTGCCACAAAATAAAACAAAAGAAGAGTAAAAAAATGTTAAAAGTTACTATTTTGTTCGGTGAAATAATGAAATAAATCTTTGACAAATCTAGTAAATAACAAGTTATATATCCATATATATGTATACCTACATGTATGTAGCTAACGTTTATGGAGAGTTTGTTACGTGTTAGGCACTGTGCTGAATGCTTTACGCGTATTATGTCATTTACTCCCTATGACAATCTTATGAGATAGTACCGTGGGTTGAATAGTGTCCTTCCGAAATCTGTGTCAGTCTACAGTCTTAGAGCGTGACGTTATTTGGAAATACGGTCTTTGAAGATGCAATTAAAGTAAGGGTCAAGACGAGATCCCACTGGATTAGGATGCCCTTTCCTAGTAAGAGACAGTAATAAAAGAGGCACAGAGACACAAAGGAGAAGGCCACGTGAAGATGGAGGCAGAGGTTAGGGTTATACTGCCAAAAGACAGCACCAAGAGCCGCCAGGAGCTGGGGGAGGGAAGGAAGGTTCTCATCTAGAACCTTTGTGGGAAGCCTGGCTCTGCTGACAGTCTAATTTCAGACTTTCTGGCCTCCAGAACAGACAGAGAATAAGCCACGTCATCTTTAGCCACGAAGTTTGCGGTGTTTGTTCGAGCAGTTCCAGGAAACGAATACAGGTAGATTCTCTCATTATTCTCATTGTGCAGAGGAGCCAATGGAGATTCCAAAGGATGGCATTATGCTAAGCTACACAGTTAGTGCATTGGTGGGGCAACTGTTGAAGGTCAGGTATATCTGGCTGCAGGGTCCATGATCTTTGTCATCATACTTTTCTGTTTCTGAATAAGGGACAATATTATGTCCTCTGCCTAGTCTCCTACTTGCCTATTAATTCCTCATTAAAAAGGGGACAGAGCCATGGTGGTGCGTGCCTGTAGTCCCAGCTAGTCAGGAGGCTGCAATGGGAGGATCGCTTGAGCTCCGGAGGTCAAGGCTGCAGCAAGCTATGATTGCACTCCAGCCTGGGTGACAGAGCAAGACTTTGTCTGGGGGGGCAAAAAAAAAAGGAGGACAGAAAGACATTCATTGTAACTCTTCTCATTTCAAACTTGCAATTGGATTTTAGGCTGTGGCTTTCATTTCCATTCCTAGACTATAAGCTCTCAAGAGCAAGATGGATATAAATTCATCTTTGTATTAAATAACTGTACATTATGTGTTTGGCATTTGCTGAATAGAAGGGACTCAGTTCTTTTTCTTCTTTCTTTTTTTTTTTTAAATGGAGTCTTGCTCTGCCGCGCAGGCTGGAGTGCAGCGGTGTGATCTCGGCTCACTGCAACCTCCGCCTCCTGGGTTCAAGCGATTCTCCTGCCTTAGCCTCCTGCGTAGCTGGGATTACAAGTGTGTGCCACCATGCCCAGCTAATTTTTGTATTTTTAGTAGAGACAGGTTTTCACCAAGTTGGCCAGGCTGGTCTAGAACTCCTGACCTCAAGTGATTGGCCCACCTCAGCCTCCCAAAGTACTGGGATTACAGGCGTGAACCACCGTGCCTGGCCAGAAGGGACTCAGTACTCACTGACTGGAAGAATGGCATAGGCTGATCCCAGTGACTTCCAAATTCATTCTGACCCTACAGAGTGGAATCCAAAACTCATGCAGATCATTAGGTTCATCTCTCTCCCAGCTCCCTTTTTCTCAGTAACAAGGAGGTCACAGAATTTTGGGGTGTTAGAGCTAGAAACTCTATTACAGTAGTAAAATATGGTGGCTGTAAGTTTACGTCCTGAGGAAGATCCAAGTTTAAGTTTCAGAACTGTCACGTTTTTGCTGTATGTGCTTGAAGCAGCTATTGAAATTCTTTAGCCTCAGCTTTCTCATCTGTAAAATGCAACTACTACCTCAGAATGCTTATGAAAATTAACGTTTATAAAGTATTAGCACAATGCCCAGTACATAGTAAGTACACAATCTGTTAGCTCTTATATTTATCATTTAATCAAAGGTTTTGCAATTTGCAGGTATCAGAATCATGACAAGGGGTGGGGTTTGGCAAGAAATTTCTTCTTCTTTTTTTTTTTTAGAGACAGTATCTTGTTCTGTCACCCAGGATGGGGTGCAGTGGTGCAGTCACAGCTTGCTGCAGCCTCGACCTCCTGGGCTCAAGTGATCCTCGAGCCTCAGACTCCTGAGTAGCTGAGACTACAGGTGTACATCACCACAGTGGCTAATCTAAAAACTTATTTTTGTAGAGATGGGTTCTCACTGTGTTGCCCAGGCTGATCTTGAACTCCTGTCTTCAAGCCGTCCTCCCACCTTGGCCTCCCAAAGTGTTGGGATTACAGGCGTGATTACCAGCCTTGGCAAGAAACTTATAAATAGACTTGGCATATATGTATTTTCTCAGTCAAGTATTCTCATATAGGGACCATTAGGGCCTCCCAAGGGAAAAAGGTTGGAACCCATTCATCCTGTCCAACACCAAATTTCAAAATCCAGAGAAGCTAAATAATTTGACTGTAACTACAGAGTTGTTGAGCAGCGGAGTTCAATTAGAATCCAGGATCTTGGACACACAGTCTAGTGCCCTTTCTACCGCAACAGGTGTGTACTTAATTCTCCAGACCCTTGGGGTACAAGTACGGAGCCATTTCCTTTTGCCAGAATTGTGTTGACGTCTTCACATGCCATGTTGTTAGGAGTTCTAGTATCCCTACTGGATTACATTTTCCAAGAACCCTGGGGGTTTAAACAAGCCAAAAGGGAAGTGCGCTGATATTTATTAGTACTTGCATGGGCCAGTTGCAGTGGCTCATGCCTGTAATCGCAGCACTTTGGGAGGCTGAGGTGGGTGGATCACCTGAGGTCAGGAGTTCAAGACCAGCCTGGTCAACATGGTGAAACCCCTTCTCTACTAAAAATACAAAAGTTAGCCGGGGTAGGTGGCGCACGCCTATAATTCCAGTTACTTGGGAAGCTGAGGCAGTAGAATCTCTTGAACCTGGAAGGCGGAGGTTGCAGTGAGCCGAGATGGCACCATCGCACTCCAGCCTAGGTGACAGAGTGAGACTCCATCTCAGACAACAAAACAAAACAAAACGAAACACCTTGCACGTTATAGAGAAATTACTTCGTGCCTGCAGCTGCTGTTCTCTCCGCTGCCACATGGTGCCGCTGTTGGAAGAGGTGCTCAGAAATGGTGTATGCTATAGCAAAGTCACACTGGTGTCTTCATAGAGGGCTCCTTTACTGATAATTCCACAACGTCCATGCCAAGCACACTTGCATGCTCCATGGACTCTGCATACGTATCCAAGTAAGCTTATGCCCTTTCAGGTCCTTCCTCTCCCCTTGGCCCCCCTAGATCCCTACACACACCACCACCACCACCACCATTTTCCCTCCAGAGTCCAACCACCTCAGAGTGAGTTAGACATTTACCTGTCTTGGAACTCAAAGCCACTGTTCCCCCTCCAAGTCCCTGGACCCATCATAAAGTGTGGGGGTTATGATGAGCAATGCTCCTTTTAGTGCTTGGAACACAAAGCATTCACTCTCCTCCCTTAATGTCTAATTGCCTCAACTGACTTTTAGGAACTGAAAATTTGTAATCCTTAAGAGATTTTTTTCCCCTCAGAGACTTAAAGTCTCTCTTCCAATTCCCAGACCTGAGTGAGTTCATAGACTTAAGTCTCTGTGAAGGAATGGGAGGTCAGGTAACCCTGTGGAAGAACCCTGATGGAACACGGCCTGTGAAGATAACGAGCTTTTATCTTGGCTTTCGCCAAAAACTTTTGCGACCATTTGCTCAAGGAAAATACAGGGGGACTCATCTAGTTATGGATAGTCTACAGATAAGGTCTCTGGGTTCCACTGCAGCACGCTGCATAGAGCAGAGGCTTATCAAGTCCATGTGACAGATACTTTGTCTGGACTTGACCTCACGTTTAGGTGAACTGGCTCTCTGGACCCACCCTATAGTTCTTCCTACAGTTCCTGACGGTATAGTTGGAAATAGATCTTCAGCAAGTGGTAAAATCTCTACCCTGCCTTTACAACCCATGCAGCTGGAGTTGGAAAGGCTAAGTGGAAGCCACTGGAACACTTCCTGTATGCCAAAATTGTCAATCAAAAGCAACGCTGAAGGATGACAGAAGATGCCACCCCCATTTGTGCCCTTTTGGGAATAAGGATTGAGTTAAAGGCACTTGAGAAACAGCAGGTGCCACAGGGTGCTCTCACTCCTCTTTTACTTCCTGAAAGCAGGAGATGAATCCCCAAGTGAAAGATGCCCTCCCTGTCCTGGGAAGAAAGAAACGTTCTTATCACAAGATGGGGAGACAAGGTCGAGGGAAATCTGTACAGACCTTGTTAAAATAATTCTTATCTTCCTTTGGTCTTCCCATATATTTTAGGTACTTTTCCACAACTGACTCTTTGTTCAATCCATAATACAGTTAGGTTTTGCTACTTCTTTGGGTCTTCATTTCTTGTGGAAACTCCCGTGTATGCTTTTCTCTTATCTGTTTTGTGTTATTTCAATCCTCACGCCTAGCCTGAGACCCCAAAAGAGTAAAGTTTTGTCCTTCCTGTTACTCTATCTTCCAAGAAACTTTCAAGCTTCTTCCACCAATTAGGCTATGGGGGAGTGCCTCAGAAACACAGGCAGCACGTGTATCCAAGGCTAATTCCCTCCTAGCACTGGAGACGACCATTACTGGGACAATGGCAGGGACAACCACCAGAGGACTGCTGCCCACAGACAGCTGTGGACTCACAAAAGACCCCTGCTACTTGCGGGCAACAGCAGTGAACTCGAATGAGACTGGAATTCTTTTCATTGGCTCCTAGGATCAGCTTTTATCAACTTCTTTGGATACATTATATTTTCCCTTAATAGAATGACACCCTTCAAAGTATGGCAGAAACCAATGGGAGCCATTTATTTTAGACATTTATTCCACGAACAAGTTTTCAAGAAGACATCTAAGTGAACACTGATACAAAACAATGAATCGACATCTATTTGCTCCGGGTCTTGGAATGCATTCAGAGGCAGAGGCTTCCAGTTTCACAAGTTACTCAGACACTCCTTTAGCCAGGGCTGCCCCAGCTCCTCACAGCTGAGTCTTGTCTGTCACCGGGAGCCAGACCTCCTGACAGGCTTCCTGCACTTCAGCCTACCCGCCACTGGGTATGGAGGTGCTTGGGGGGCTGCCTGCTGTGGATCATGAGGGACTTGCCCTTTCTCCTTCCCAAACAAGCTCCTGGGCTGACTTTGCTGTCACAGCATCCCTTCCCTTTCCTGAAGCATGAGATGGAGCTGGTATGGCCAGATGCGGCAGGCACAGGAGAGCTGGGCCGGCAGCCTGATCTTCTAACGTCTTCCGCATCTGTATCACGCTCCACAGCCTCATGAAACATTAGAGCCACAGCAACTTGGCAATCAAGTTCAACTTCTCTTCAGATGAGGCGCCAAGGCCCAGAGAGGCTATGATGTATCGAACAACGCTCATTAAGTAGTGACAAGACTAAAACTGTCTCTTTCAGCTTCTGGTCTCATACTCATTCCACCAAGGCAGGCTGCCCTGAGCCGTTTGTGTGTGAGGTTTCCCTCTTTTAAAAACTGTTTCTTTCCAGATGAATGAATTAGGTTGAATGCATTAATAACATCACTGGTAAGAACTGGAGGTATCTGTGGCAGTAACAAAGCAAGCCTAGGTGGGACATACGAGCCCAGTTTCCAAAATGCCTTTGATAAGATGACAGTGAAAAGTTGACAGTCTATGCTGTTTTTCAAAAACAGGATTTGACACAATTTACAAGGAAATAAGACAAAATGAAATAAATATAGGTTGGGGTAGGTGGTTGAGGTGGGCTGTAGGTTTTGTTGAGCTTTCCAGCAGCCAGAAGAGAGACACAAAAAGCAGCTTAAGTTATAAAAATCACAGTGTTTGTGATACATACATACAGATCTACACGCATATGTAGATGTGTGTGTGTGTATATATACTGCGCTTAGGATCAGAGCTTTCCTTGGTACTGAGATCTAGATAAAAAAACCTTTTTCTATGAATCTTCATAAAGGCAATGTTATATGATCTAAAAGACACATTGATCAGAACATGATTATTCATTTTGACTTACATGTACCAGATGAAAACAAATAAAATGCAGGGAGACAAGTAGTGTTGGTCTAAAATGGGGGATAGACCTTCCATTTCTTCAGAACAAAGTTCATCAAATTAATGTAACACATTTCCAGACAGCCCATTTACAATTAGGAGTAGAGGTAGGGGAACCCAAATTCCACCTCAGCTTGCTCCCAGGCATATAAGAGTTAAATAGAATCAGTTTGTCCTACTAGAGAGGGAAAGGCTCTTGACCCTTTCCTGCCACTGGGGAAGGGTGAGAGATGAAGGTACAGAATATGATTCTGGGCAACCTAGCGAAACTCTTCTGCAGGTGAAGGTGATGTTCTCATGACTGAGCTCCTGGCCCTCTGTAGCTGCCATGATGTAAGTGGCCCCCCCTTTTGCTGTGATACTTCCTCTATCAACTGTGAGTTCCTTGAACCCAGGCACCATGCCCCTTCCTTCCTTTTTGTATCCTTCACTGTGGCTAGAACATAGCCTTACATATAACAGTGCTTCATATTTATGAATAAGTCATCTACTTTCCTGAATCATGCTTCCATATAATATCAATCCTGTGTACGTATTACTAAGTGGTTATTTCTATTAATGTGCATCTTCTCTAGAGCTGGAATTCTAGAACATCTACACAATATAAACACAAGCCCACTGGCACCACACACATCTTACTGTGCTATGCATACTACCAACATGGAACTGTACTTAGCATTAGAAATCTTTAACTTAGACGACACAGAAAAATCAACCTACTGAGATGTGAAAAAGTCATAACATTTCCAACAAACATAAACCAGAAACATTTATCAATGTTTACCTGAGTCACCTGCCTTCCAACAGGCCACGCCCCATTCTGGCACCATAAATTAGATTTCTTTGTACAGCACCTACCCTCCTAGGTACTTTGCTGAACAAGTTTCAAAAGATTGAAAACATACCAAAAGGAACAGTATCATTTCCAGATGGCTTCAAATAAGAGCATTTGACAAAGAAAGGGAGAGATAAGAGCAAAATAATCACTTACAAACAGCCCTGACTCCAGTTCCCTTTCCATTAAACTTGTCACTTCTCCCTTGCCAAAGCAAAGCCACCCTGGGTTACCTACATACTAAGGGAATAAACACCACTAGCTCCATCCTGAAGCAACTGGCCCTGGAAAATCAAATTTCTGGGTTTTATCTGCAACTTCAAAAGTGAATTAACCATCCCCCATCAGAACTTTTCCTTCAGTGTTTACTGGGTTACTGCTGGGGGTTCTCAAAGAGATTTTTCAGACAAAACAGGTAAATGAGGAAAACAAAAACGGTGTTCTGGATTTCTGGACTGAGGTTTTTATGAATGTTCCCACTTTTCACCCAGTGAGCTCTAGGGTTGTATAAGTTACTTGGGGCACTACAGTTAGGTTTCTGATGTGGTGAACAGGGACTAGAAGCCTCAGGAATAGAGACTGGGAGATTTAACAGCCAGCCCCGAGAGCACTGGTCTAAGCTGAGATGGCCATCTGATCTACAGCAGGCCAAAGGAGTACAACCGGTCTTAGAAATGTTTCAGGTGTCTATTACCTCTTCCCTATCCCGTTAAAGTTTTAGAAACACTATTATTATACTGCAGTGTGGGGGTGGGAGGTACGAAATATGCCAACATACCAGTCATGTTCTAAATAAGAGCCAGAGAAATTAGAGGATAGAACTAGAACGTGTCTGAAATCCTGCTTTACTTTAGTGAGACACACCATGAACAGGCCTCCTATTCCATCTGAGGAGGGCACGGTAGTTCAGAAGAGGTCGGCAGGCACACCCAGAGCAACTGAGAGGTAAGTGCAGGGCTACAAGAAACAGTACAAGGACCTGGCATTACTTACAGACCGGAGAAGCAGCAGCCAGGGGATTTAAGTCTTCAGGTACAGAAAAGGATGAGGGGTGATCAATTGCTTCTCACCTCCACATAGGGCAAGGCATTAGTAACAGGACTTCAGTAACAACACAGGGATTCTGCCCTAGCTATTTGGATCAACTTCTTGACACAAAAAAAGGTACACTGTAACGGACTTCTGAGGAAAGCTATAAAATCTTCACTCTTCTTTTGTGGATCACTTCAAAACCAAGATGGATTTGATGTAGTTCTGATCAGACTCCTCAAAGTTCTCCCTAAATGTGAAAATCTGTTATCAAGTTGCATCCAGGATCTCATGGAGTAGGTAACAACAACAAAAAAACTTTTGGCATTTTTTATATCCTTGAAAACAACTCTCATCCACATGGAAGGATCTTGAATGTTGCCAGACTTAGCAATCCAGCTGCAGTGGCCTCAACGTACTGAGGAGTATTTCATTCTGAACTTGGACAATACATCTTCTCCACATTCTTAAAGGAGAAGCCGAGACACACAGAAGAAGAGGAACAGACCGATCAAGTTACAGGCAGAGGTGAGAACAGGATGAAAGTGTCTAGTTTATTTATATTCTCAAGTTTATCTTGGGAATTACACTTCATAGCTAAGAAAAGATTGCTTCCAAGAATGAGATTAGGGTAAAATGGCTAAAGGGGCATTTAGGAAGAGATCATCATCAAAAGGTTTTCCTAAATTCATCAATCTTTCCCTTATGTGGGTTCTCAGGGCAATACAGAGATGGAGGGTGTGGCAGAGGCTTTTCTCTCACATGAACTTCCCGATGTTTGGTAAGAACAGAACTCTTATTGAAACGTTTGCCACACTGGGCACATCCATAGGGTTTCTCTCCAGTGTGTATTCTCCGATGTTCTCGAAATCTTGTACAGTTACTGAAACTTTTTTCACAGTCTACACATTTGTAGGGATTCTCCCCAGTGTGAACTCTCCGGTGAGCGCTGAAATGAGAACTGTTGGTGAAGCTTTTCCCACACTCTCCACACTGATAGGGCTTCTCACCGGTGTGGGTTCTCTGATGTATAATAAGACTAGAGCTCTGACTAAAGCATTTTCCACACTCTCCGCATCTGTAGGGTTTCTCTCCTGTGTGGATTCTCTGGTGGGCACCAAAATTTGAGGAGTCATTAAAGCTTTTTCCACAGTCAAGACATTTAAAAGGTTTTTCACCTGTGTGGATTCTTTGGTGTCTGATCAGGCTCCTGCTCCTACCAAAGCACTTCCCACAGACACCACACTTGTAAGGATTCTCCTTGTGGTGGGTCATCCGGCACATCAGACGAGCGCTCCTTCCAAAGCTTTCTCCGTATTTGAGAAGTCTGTAGGGTCTCTTCCCCACAAAAGGCCTCTGATGCACAACGCCTTTCCCTAAATCTCTAGGCTGAGACATCGGCTTTCCCTGTCTAATTCCTTGAAAATTCTCCCATTGTCTTCCTGAGATGCATTCCCTTTTGTGATATTTGCTGGGGTCAGTATTCTGGGAAACAACTCTTTTAGACTTTTCTATTAATGCCCTACGCTGTTCCATGTCCTTATAAACTATCTGTGCTGGATCCTCCTTGATGCTATTTCCAATTTCAAAATCTGAAAAAAACAAAAGACAATACAAATTTCATACAAGTCTGATGTTAACCATAAACAACCTGGCTTGCAAGGCTTGATCCGCTTGCTCTCCATACACTTCTCTAACCTCAGACCATGTGACTCTTCCCTGATTCATTCTGCTGTATTTCTTTCCATTCATAAGCAGGCCAATAACAGCCAGTACAGAGTAGGCCTTCAGAAATTGTTCCTGCATTATAATCCAAGCCATCATTCCCCATCCATATCCCAATTAACATGAGGGCAACCTGGCTTATCTCCCTGAAGTTCCACTCTAATTCATCCTATTTTCATAATTTCACCTCTATACTAAAGCACACTACATCACACTGATCTACAGATTAGATTCTGACCAAGTCCAAGTTCCTTGAGGGACTTGAGTAACTAAATTCCTCTACATATCTAATCGTATCCCATCCAAGAGTACCTGTTTCTTCTCAAATATTTTTCTCACTTTATTTTTCAGGCTGTCCTATAAACCACACTAATTGAAATCTTAATTCTCACTGTTCCCCAAATTGGAATTATTTTCTCACTCTTTTCATCTACATCCCACATTCACTACATCTTGGATCCAGATTTTCTGTGAAGTCTTCTGGACAGAGAGCATGACATTGTGAAGAGAGGCAAGCTTTGGAATTACACGGCTCTGGGTCTGGTCCCATCTTGGTCAGTTATGAACTGTGTGATTTTTGTGTTAACTTATTATGGAAAATTCAAACACAGAAAAGTCTGGACAACAACAGTATGTATAATGAACTCCCATGAACCACTTACCTACATTTAACTATGACCTATTCATGGCCAATCCCATTTCATTTCCACTCCCACACACTCCCTGCTCCCTCCATCCAGACTACTTTGCAGCCAATTCCAGACATCACATTATTTTATCCGTCAACATTTCACAAGCTGTGCAACTTAGGCCCAATTCAGGTTGACTTGATTCCCAAACTCTTGTTCTGAAGCATCTGCTCTCCTGCCTTGTTTCTATTGCCAGTTTCAACATTACCTTCCTTCCATACATTCAGTGGAAACCACAGATAACTCTCAATCCCAAGTGTGGAGGCTGTGGCATGGGAAGCGGAGAGGAGGGCAGCCATCAATCAATCTAGTCACTTAAGTAAAAAGCCCTAACAATTCCATCTTTCACTTATTAGTACTTTTTTTGTCACCCAGGCTGGAGTGCAGTGGCATGATTATAGCTCACCACAGCCTTGACCTCCCAGGCTCAAGTGATCATCCCACCTCAACCCCTCAAGTTGCTGGGATTACAGGTGCACACCACCACTCCCAGCTAATTTTTTATTTTTTGTAGACATGGGGTCTATGTTGCCCAGGCTGGTCTTGAACTCCTGCATTCAAGCGATCCTCCCACCTTGGCTTCCCAAAGTGTTAGAATTACAGGTGTGGGCCACCACACCTGGTCTGTCAGTACTTCTTTTGAAGTTTTCTGATTGAGTACAATGTTATTCTGGGATTTGGAGGAAGTCGCAGCCTAGCAGTTGGCTTGGAGAAAGCTTGATAATTTGATGATATGTCTGGAGCTCACTTTAAAAACAAGATTCACAAGGACTTTGTTTCCAGAGTTATCAAAGCTAGGGTTCTACAGGACTTAATTCAAGCCTTCATACTATCATTTCCCATATATATACTAAGCTAGAGTCATTTGCTTCAATAAACTAGTCCTAAATTACCCTGCACATTCAACTGATTGCCGGGGGGCTTAATGTAGTGTTAAGGGAAGATGGAGCTCCTGTCCTTCAGGAGCTCACCATGTCTGCGAGATCTTACATCTAAAGTGCTCAGTGCCATAAGACAGAGACAGACAAAGTATGGGAGGTGAGACATGGAGATATGTAGAGCCAAGGACATTCAACGTGGAGGGAACATCGCAAGCTAAAGTTTGGATGGGAAAGGGCTTGAGGTGTGTGTAGGAAATAGCCAGTAGTTCTGCTCTGAATAAGCACAGAGTTGAGGAAGGAAAACACTAACATGTAGACTAGAAGAGTAAGATAAGCTCAGATCAAAAATGGCTGTGAAACCTTAATAAGAGTGTGGGTGGGGAAAACTGGTTTGGAGGCTTTTACAACAGTCTAGGCAAGAGAGAGAGAAGACTGAACTAGACAGTGGCTAATGGTAACTGAAGAGGGGACACATAGATGTGATAGTCTGGATGAGGGTGGGAGCCCACAGGGAAGAGCCATGGTGTGGTAAGGAAGATGGTGATATTAGTTTTGAACATCTTAAGCCTGAGTTACTAGTGACAGGCCCACGAGGGCCTAAGTCAGTGGGAAACATGCAGGTGGAGCTCAGGACCAGAATAAAGTCTTTCATTTAGTCTCTGCCTCCCTTTTTTGTCTTGCACACCACATATAACTATAAGATGTTCTTCTTTTGTGCTTACTGACACTCTTCCTTCATCCAAGATTTTTCTCATGTGTAATTCCAAGTTTTTCTTCCCCACAGTACTTCCAGGAGATACAAAACCCTGTCTGACCCATACCAACAAAAACCAAGGCTGAGAACCCAAGGACTGAGTCACTCTAAAGTGAGTTCCTCCTTTGAAGAGAAGCACCATGAGAACAGGAACTTTTGGTTGGTTTGTTTTTTTCAGATGGAGTCTCACTCTGTCACCCAGGCTGGAGTGCAATGGCACAATCTCGGCTCACTGCAACCTGTGCCTCCTGGGTTTCAAGTGATTCTCCTGCCTCAGCCTTCTGAGTAGCTGGAATTACAGGTGCCCGCCACCACACCCAGCTAATTTTTGTATTTTCAGTAGAGACAGAGTTTCGCCATGTTGGCCAGGCTGGTCTCAAACTCCTGACCCCAGGTGATCCACCTGCCTCAACTTCCCAAACTGCTAGGGTTACAGGTGTAACCTGTAACCTGGCCAGGAACTGTTTTATTCACTGCTATATCCTCTGTTCTTCAAGTAGCACAGGCACTCAAATATTTGTTGAATGAAGGAATATTCATGAGCTATGTGCAAGATCTACTGATTTTTCAGTAAATCACACTTACTCCTCTTTTGGACTAAAACTCTTTGGTTTTGCACCTTACCATTTGGGCTCTGCAGCAGACCTGGAGGTCCTTGGAATTCTGGCTCTTGCATAATTTCCTCCTCGCTCATTCTCTCACTGCAAGAGTCTTCTATTACTGCCTCCTGTGAGGTCTCTTCAGGTTCCCAGCCTGTAGGTTCCTGGGGTTCAACCTCAATACCCCCTCTTTCTTGCCTTGAAGGTGATGGGACGACTTCTGGGGTGCTGGGGAAAGGAGCAGGTGCCCGAGAGTTAATCAGGGCATCCATCTCCTTGTAGAACGCGCAGGACTCTAGCATGTGGCCATTTTTCACCTTGCGGTAACTCTTCTGAAGGCTTTTGAACTTGGTTCGGCACTGTTCTGGTGTCCGGAGGAAGCCGCACTCTCGAAGTTGTTCAGCTACAGCCCCATACAATTTGCTCTTCCGATGACAGGCTTGAAGGGCTTCATAAAACCGAGTCTCACGGAGGATATCAAGAAAAGTCTTGGTTTCTTCATAGCCCCAGTGCACACCTGCCATTTGGGGACAAAGTTCACAATGTAAGAAAGAAAAGGAGTCTGTAGCCTCTATACTATATACATTAAGAAATATAGAGGTAAAAAAAATTCCATTTACAGTGGCAACAAGAACTACAATATACCTAGGAATAAGCTTTGCAAGAAATGAGGTCTATATAAAAATGTGTAATATCATAAAACTAGAAAAAATGACGAGACACCGTTTATGAATAGGAAGACTCAAGTGGTACAGATATCATTTCTCATATGAATCTATAGTCAAAATCCCAATCAGATTTTTAAAATTGAAATTGGTAAACTAATCTCAAAGCTTATTTGGAAGAAAAAAAATGCACTCCCCAAATCTGCCATTGCTACGGTGATTAACTACACGATTTAGTTCTCTAGAAGGCTCTTTCCAAAGCGGTTAAGATTAATGACTAGAATTTCCAATAGGAAGTTTTCCCCTCAAATTTCCTACCACTTTTGTAACCAGTCTTCCTTAAGGAGCAGAACTATGTTCAGAGTAGTTTTTGGATGTCATTGAATCCTCTACTTTGAGATGAAATGATCTGCACGATAAGACTATGTTCTGCATTTATAGCAGAATAAAACTTTTCAGGGCATATCTAAATATAATTTGTAAAACATACTTTTTGTATGTTTTGTAATCTATAGTAGGAAAAAATCTCTATCCTCTATCTTACTAGGTGGTCTCTTCCAGGCCTATGACTGGATTCCCATATTTGAGACCACCCCAAGAGTCCCAGCCTCATGTTGAAGGATTTTCAGATGGTGAGACCTGTCTAGGCCTAATGTGTCTTCCCATCTTAGCAGATGTTTATTTTTTATTTTTTGAGACATAATCTCACTCTGTTGCCCAGGCTGGACTGCAGCAGCACAATCATGGCTCACTGAAGCTTTGAACTCCTGGGCTCAAGCGATCCTCTCGCTTCAGACTCCTGAGTAGCTGGGACTACAGGAGTGTGCCACCATGCCTGGCTAATTGTTTTATTTTCTGTAGAGAAAGAGTCTTGCTGTGTTGCCCAGTTGCTCTAGAACTCCTGGCCTCAAGGGATCCTTCCAGCTCAATCTCCTAAAGTGCTAGAATTACAGGTATGAACCACCGCATCCAGCCAGATATTTCTTTTGAATGGGTTTAGTCATGAATACATTCCCTAGCCTGATTTACTTTTCCATCCTATGTAAGAATTTATAGGCTGGG
>NW_012103365.1:3992533-4019483 GCF_000951045.1 Mandrillus leucophaeus
TACCCAAAGGATTATAAATCATGCTGCTATAAAGACACATGCACACGTATGTTTATTGCAGCACTATTCACAATAGCAAAGACTTGCAACCAACCCAAATGTCCATCAGTGACAGACTGGATTAAGAAAATGTGGCCCTATGAGGTATTCTTTGTCATATTTTACAGATGAGAAAATTGAAACTCAAAGTAGTTACATGATGCGTCTACTGTCGCACAGTTATTAACTGGTGATTTAATTCTGCCTCTCTCAGTCACGAAGTATTTAATATCAGCTCTCTTTTGCATGGTATATTTGTCTGCCTTTTTAATTTTAATGTCTCTGTATTATATTTAAGATGGCTCTCTTAAAAGCAATTAATATCTGATAATCTTAGTCCTTTAAGTTTGGAATTAACTATATATTTGGATTTATATCTTATTTTTTTCCATCTGACTCATCTATTTTGTATTCTTTTTTCTCTTCTTTCTTGTCTTCTAATTTTAGATTACGCAAAACACGTTTATTTCATTTTTAATAAAAACCTGTTGAAACTGTTACATAATTTTGTACTGGTTATTTTAGATAATGTAATAATGCATGCTTGACTTATTATAATCCAATACAATTGATTGCTTTATGCCAATTATCAGATAATACTAGATCCTTAGCACCCTTTAACTCCATTTGTCTTCCTTCCACGAGGACCCAAACACTCAAAATCCATGCTGTGCTCTAAAGTGAAAACGATTCCTCCATGGCCTCTCGGAGCTGTTACTCTCTGACTGCAATAGGGGTAGCAGCAAGCACTTGGCCACACCACAGTGAAAGTGGTGAGGTGTGTGTGACAGCACCCCCCTGGGTTTGGTCACTTCTGGTCTACTCCTTTTTCCACAAGATCACACATCTGTTTTCTTACAAGAGAAACAAAGCACAATTCTTACCACTGAGGTTCTGAAATAAGACAGGGGCACCATGGATTTCAGACTTGCGGATAAATTCAATGCCCATTTCATCACCATCAGAATCTTCTGCAGCTTCCTCCTCCTCCACCAAGCTGATGTGTTCCTTACCACTGATGGCAATTCTCTTCAGTCTGGGGAGAGGTATCATCTCCTTTGGCTTATCAGCGGACGAAGCATGGGCTGCAGGGTTCAACAAAGCATCCATGTCCTCAAAGAAGGCGCAGGGTTCTAGCATGTGGCCATTTCTCACCTTTCGATAGCTTTTCTGGAGACTTTTGAACTTGGTTCGACACTGTTCTGGGGTTCGAAGGAAGCCACATTCTCGCAACCATTCAGCCACAGCACCATACACCTGGCTATTTCGGGGACAGGCCTGAAGTGTTTCATAAAAGCGAGACTCTTTGAGAATTGCCAGGAAAGTCTTTGTTTCCTCATAGCTCCAGTGGACACCTGCTATCTTTTCATCTTCTAAACCCCACTGCTGCTGCTCTCTCCATGTTTTTCCTGTACTCCTTGCAGGGACCTGAATAGCATGAACTGACTTTTCCTTGACGTAGTTGCTTCGTAGGATACTTTTCTTGTTAGAGGAATGCAGACCTAGAGTCCATGGCTCTCTTCTCTGTTCCAACCGGGTTATCTTGTTAGATGTAGACGCCGTACTTCCTATAGTAAAAGAAACATATTTCATGGTAGACATATAAGTCATTACTGCATGCCTCAATCTTCTGCTGTCACATGCTCTCCTGGGTCACTTGTTCACACCCAAACCTTTCTCAGTTGTGACACTGCACATTTATTTTTACATGACTTCCTTGGTACAAACACCTACTAACTTACATGATCATTTTACTTCTCATGTATGTACCATTTCTTTTCGTAGCTAGTTCTTAAAAGAAAACCTTTAAGGGTAAGAATATACATTTTTAATCTTTGATTCCCTCTCAGTAGCCAATGTTGTGTTAGGTTCAGGGTATGCTTCTACTCAGTATTTGTTACTTGTAAAATCAAGTGAATATTTTCCCCACATTCCCCTCCATGCCCACTCCAACATACATACATATATATGTACTGGGACTATAAGAGATGAGAAGTCAAGAATTTTTTGTTAAACTGTATTACAAATCTATAGTAATCAAAACAGTATGGTACTGGTATGAAAACAGACACAAAGACCAGTGGAACAGAATAGAGAGCCCAGAAAGCAATCCGTGCATGTATGGCTAAATAATCTTTGACAGAGTGCCAAGAATACATCACTAGGAAAAAGTCATCTTTTCAACAAATGGTGCTGGGAAAACTGGATATCCAGATGCAAAAGAATGAAACTGGACCCCTCTCTTACACGACTCACAAAACTGAACTCAAAATGGATTAAGCCTTAAATGTAAGACCTGAAACCATAAATCTCCTAGAAGAAAACACAGGGGACAAAGCTCCTTGACAGTGGTCTTGGCAATAATTTTTTTGGATATGACATCAAAGCACAGGCAATGAAAGCAAAAACAAATGAGTGGGACCATATCAAACTACAAAGCTTCTGTACAGCAAAAAAAATCTAATCCAAAACAACAACAACAACAAAAAGTCAACAAAGTGATGAAAAAATCTATGGAATAGAAGACTTGCAAACCACTCATCTGCTAAGGGGTCAATATCTAAAATATACAAGGAACTCATACAATTCAATAGCAAAATAACAACAAACCAAACAATCTCATTAAAAAATAAGCCAAAGACATGAATAGACATCTTCCCAAAGTAGACATACAAATGGCAAATATGTACAGGAAAAGGTGCTCAACATCGCTAATCATCAGGGAAATGCAAATCGAAGCCACAATGAGATATCACTTCATACCTTTCAAAATGGGTATCATCAAGGAGACAAAAATAAGAAGTGTTGGTGAGAAGAAAATGAAACCTCTGAATATTGTTGGCGGAGTTGTGAATTGGGAAGTCATTATGGAAAACAGTACAGAGGTTCCATAGAGAAATAAAAATACAATTACCACATGATCCAGCAATCCTGCTACTGGGTATATATGCAAAAATATTAAAATTAGTAGGCCAAAGAGGCACTACCATGTTCACTGCAGCATTATTCACATATAGCTAAGATACGGAAGCAACCAGGAGGCTGAATGGATAAAGAAAATGTGGTCTATATACACAAAAGAATACTATTCTGCCTTAAGAAAATTCTGCCTTTTGCAACAACATGGATGAACATGGAGGACATATGTTAACTAAGGTAAGCCAGGCACAGAAAAGACATATATCACATGATCTCACTTTCTTGGCAGGATCTAAAAATGTCCAACTCATAGAAGTAGAGAGTAGAAGATGGTTACCAGAAGCTGGGGGAGGAGGAGGGAGGAATGGGGAAAGTGGAGATTTGATCAAAGGGTACAAAATTTCAGTTAGATGGGAGGAATAAACTTTAGTAATCTATTATACAGATTTAGTAATCTATTACATAGTGACTATAATATGTAGTAATGCTTTGTCTATTTCAAAATTGCTAAAAGAGTAGATTTTCTTTTATTTTTGAGGCAGAGTCTCGCTCTGTCACCCAGGCTGGAATGCGGTGGCACGATCTCAACTTGCCTATGCCTCCTGGGTTCAAGCGATTCTCCTGCCTCAGCCTCCCAAGTAGCTGGGATTACAGGTGCCCACCACCACACCCGGTTAATTTTTGTATTTTTAGTAGAGATGTTGTTTTGCCACGTTGGCTAGGCTGGTCTCAAACTCCTGACCTCAGGTGATCCACCTGCCTCGGCTTCCAAAAGTGCTGAGATGACAGGCATGAGCCACTGTGACTGGTCTAAGAGAGTAGATTTTAGATATTTTCACCATGGGAAAATAAGTATGTAAAGCGATAATTTTTTTTTTTTTTTTAGACAAATTCTCCCTCTGTCCCTGAGGTTGGAGTGCAGTGGCAGGATCTCAGCTCACTGCAACCTCCGCCTCCTGGGTTCAAGCAATTCTCCTGTCTCAGCCTCCCGAGTAGCTGGGACTACAGGTGCACACTGCCACGCCCGGATAATTTTTGTATTTTCAGTAGAGACGGGGTTTCACTATGTTGGCCAGGCTTGTCTTGAACTCCTGACCTTGTAATCCACCCACCTTGGACTCCCAAAATGCTGGGATTACAGGCATGAGCCACCACGCCACGCTGAGGTGATGGATTTGTTAATTAGCTTGATTTAATCATTCCCCAATGTAAACATGTATCAAAACATCACATTGTACCCTATAAATATATACAATTATCTGTCAATTAAAAAAAGACAAATAATAAGGTTTTGGAGAAAAGGGAATCGTCGTGCACTACTGGTGGGAATGTAAACAGGTACAACCATTATGGAAAACATTAGGGAGGCTCCTCAAAATATCAGAACTACAATATGATCCAGCAATCCCACTTATGGTATATACCCCAAGGAGACAAAATCAGCATCTTGAAGAGATAGCCATACTCCTGTGTTCACAGTTCACAGTGAATAGTCACTGGACTATTAACAATAGTCCAGACATAGAAACAACCCAAGAATCTGCTGACAAATGAATACTGAAAATATGAAAATACAGGAAAAAATATATACAATGGAGTACTAGTCAGTCATAAAAAAGGAGAAGCCTGGGCGCAGTGGCTCAATGCCTATAATCCCAGCACTTTGGGAGGCCAAGGTAGGTGGATTACAAGGTCAGCAGTTTGAGACCAGCCTGGTCAACATAGTGAAACCCCATCTCTACTAAAAATACAAAAATTAGCCGGGCATGGTGGCATGCACCTGTAGTCCCAGCTACTTGGGAGGCTGAGGCAGGAGAACTGCTTGAACCTGGGAGGCAGAGGTTGCAGTGAGCCGAGATTACACCACTGCACTCCAGCCTGGGTGAGAGTAAGACCCTGTCCCAAAAAAAAAAAAAAAAAAAAGGAAATCCTGCCATTTGTGACAACACAGATGAACTTGGAGGGCATTGTGCTAAGTGAAATAAACCAGAGAGAGGAAGACAAATATGATCTCACTTACATGTGGAATCTAAAATGCTGAACTTAGAGAAAGCGAGAAGAGAACAGTGGTTGCCAGAGGCTTAGGTAAGGGGAGATGTTGGTCAAAGGGTATAAGCTTTCAGTTATATGATTAATAAATTCTAATTATCCAGCATGATGGTTACAGTTAATAATATTATAGTGTATACCTGAAATTTACTGAGAGTGTAGATCTTAAGTGTTCTCAACACACAAGTACATAACCATGTAAGGTGATGGATGTGTTAACTCAAACGTGGTTATTATTTTACAACGTATATGTACAAAAAATCATCAAGTTGCAATATGATATTCTTAAATATACACAATTTTATTTGCATATATATACATATATATATTTTTTGAGATGGAGTTTCGATCTTGTTGCTCATGCTGGAGTGCAATGGTGTGATCTCAGCTCACCGTAATCTCCGCCTCCTGGGTTCAAGCTATTCTCCTGCCTCAGCCTCCCAAGTAGCTGGGATTACAGGCATGTTCCACCATGTCCAGCTAATTTTGTATTTTTAGTAGAGATGGGCTTCACCATGTTGGTCAGGCTGGTGTTGAATTCCTGACCTCAAGTGATCCGTCTGCTTTGACTTCCCAAAGTGCTGGGATTACAGGCATGAGCCACTGTGCTTGGTCTTATTTGCATATATTTAATAAACATTAAATTTATTTGTACCCCAGTAAAGCCAAAAAAAATTAGGTAGAAGAACCTAATTTTCAAACAAAAACTTACAGGAACCCACAAACACACACATCAAAGAAATAAAATTGACTTGTTTTGCTTAAGGAGGTTGAGGGTGGGTGGGCAAAAAAAGCCTTATAGCTTATTATAGAGCTTTGTGGTCCTGAGACACATCAAAGATGTCTTTCTCCTCAAAAGAGATTGAGATCCACTCTTCTATTACATGAAGGGGAAAGATAATCTGTGACTTCACATTTGAAAATTATTGGTACAGATACATTTTCATAAGTATTTATTGAAAACAAAATATTTCATTAATAGCATATTTCATTTAAAAAAACAACTTCTGAAGACATTTTGGTGAGGTTAATAGGAAAGAGCTGTTAAGAACAGAAAGCAAATTGAGAATGTGCCAGCTTACAATACAAAAGAGATGAACATGTCGTAATTTGAATCCTAGCTACATTGCTTCCTTCACTTTTTGATCAGGGGAAGTTCCTTAAGCTCTCTAAGCCTCAGTTTCCTATGGAATAATACCATTTACTGTACTATACCATTTTATATAATACAAATATGACATTCATATGTAACTCCTCTCCAATGTTTTAATCACTAAATTATTATTATTTTTTTTACTGGAAGAAGGAATGGGTGAGGGAAGAGAACCTGGCTAAGTAATTACACTACACAATCCTTAGAGATCCTTTAAGTGTTAACATTTATATCTGACTATCTTCCAATCAGTAGAAATGAATACATTAGAAAGCCCCAAGTCTTATATTTGGAAAGGGAAGGAATCCTTACCCAGGGAGACCATGTTCCCAACATTCTCCTTCCTGAAATCCCGGTAGAGGTCCCTGTGGGCAGGAATCTGATGCACACTCTTTTTGTAGGAAAAGCCTCTGGCCACGTGGACGTCTTTCACTGGTTCCTGTAATGACACTAACACCAATGACTACCAAGATAACTGCACAGGTCTTCAAAGGATGAACAATCATGGATGAGGCAGAGAAGGACCCTAAATAAGAACTGAAATCGACGAACAAGTGGATAGTTTGTGCCAAATGAAGCAGAAGAGAAAGAATCATAAGATGACAAGATAAGCAAGATGATCCAGCAAGGAGTCTCATTACTCAGAAGACTGGGTCCCATCTTTTTGGGAAAAGGAGTAACGGGGAAAAAGTCTCTTGTGGAGAGTATAAAAATTTGAGGACAGTGAAGGCACAGAAAAGCACTGTGCCTAAATACCCTAGTAAGGAAGGCCAGAGAAGACAATTATGGCAGGGCATGGTGGCTCACACCTGTAATCTCAGCACTTTGGGAGGCCGGGGTGGGCGGGTCACTTGAAGTCAGGAGTTTGAGACCAGCCTGGGCAACATGGTGAAACCCCGTCTCTACTAAAAATATGAAAACTTAGCCAGGTGTGGTGGCATGCACCTGCGGTCTCAGCTACTCAGGAGGCTGAGGGAGGAGAATCGCTTCAACCCGGGAGGCAGAGGTGGTTGCAGTGAGCTGGTATCGTGCCACTGTACTCCAGCGTGGGTGACAGAGTGAGACTCCATCTCAAAGAAAAAAAAAGACAATTACAATGTACCTGGGACCCAGCAGGAAGTCGTGTGGTTGTCACTTCCTGATCTAGGGTATTCCATTCATCAGCAAGGGCAGGAACCCAGGGAGAAGGCCGAGCTGTAAGAATAGAAAGAAACGATTAGTAATCTGGGCTTCGACCCTTTAATTCATGCTGTCTCTCGTTTTAAGAGAAGAGTATGTATTGAAACACCAACAAATATAAATTCACCATTTTCTCTGTGAGTTGAGAACAATGCCCAGAACCACAGTACCCTAAAGCTGGGATCATAACCTCAAATTCTTTCTGGGGGTAAGCAAGTAAAGTACAAGATGAAGGGGGCCAGGTAAGGACTGTGGGAACTGGAGAGCACACATCTGATTGAAAGGGCACCGCCAATGCTCAGGTCCCACTCACGTCTCAGTGTGAGACTATGGCTGTGGTTCCTCACCTCCTTCCCTTCCCGCCTCTTCTCTTTCCCTTCCTTTCCCTTCCTCCCTCTCTCTCTCAACCATGGACATTTGCAATGCATTCCATCATAATATAAATTTGGGGAGGCATAAAAAAGTATAGTAGTACCGAATCTTGCCTCTCAGTGAAGAGCTGTGTAAGTCAGACATACTTGAGGTTTAAAAATAATTGTGCCATTCTGGGGGAAAGGAAACTAACATTTATTGAGCACTATTATGCACTGGCTCCTTTACGCTGCCTCATTTAATCTGCACTAATGGCCTTGTTACTTCCCTTTTAAAGATGAGAGGACTGGGCGCAGTGGCTCACGCCTGTAATTCCAGCACTTTGGGAGGCCAAGGCGGGCAGATCACCTGACATCAGGAGTTCAAGAGCACCCTGGCCAACATGGTGAAACCCCGTCTCTACTAAAAACACAAAAATTAGCCAGGTGTGATGGCACACGCCTGTAATCCCAGCTACTCAGGAGACTGAGGCACGAGAATCGCTTGAACCTGCGAGGTGGAGGTTGTGGTGAGTCGAGATCGTGCCATTGCACTCTAACCTGGAGCAAGACTCCACCTCAAAGAAAAAATAAAATAAAATAAAATAAAGATGAGAGAGTGGAAAGTCTGAGAAGTATCCTGACCAAGGCCTCATACATTAAAAAAAAAAAATGGCAGAGCTAGGTTTTGAATCGAGGTCTGTCTGCCTCTAAAGCCTAAGCTCTTAGTCTCTGTGCATTCATGTTCCTTTTCATATTATTTGCCCAAGTTCACAGACAGAGGGTGGCAGAGACAAGATATAAACAGAAGACTTCTGACGGCAGGTCCAGTGATGTTTCCCTTCCTCTCTTTAAGCCTGAGATGAAGCCACAGTTCAGGAGATAGAGAGATCACTGTGGACTGGGAAGGACAAGGTATTCATTTTCTAGTATTTGACCTGATTCATTAATGTGCAGTGCAGCTATGAATGTCAGCGGTCTCTCCTCTGCAAAGTCTTAACTGTTTAACCCTCTCGTATGCCACTTCCGTGATGCCTTGTGAGTCAAACTTCAAACACAAATGTCTTGTTCCCTTTCAAACAGCTTTTTGACTTGTTTAGTCAGCCAAGAGCACATACACACGACAGGACTGAAAAACACAAGATTACTGTAGTGCCTCGGCCTCCCAAAATGTTGGGATTACGATGTGAGTCACTGTGTCTAGCTGTGGAGAGTTTAAATACCACCACAAGATCTCATAGCTGGTCCAGGCAATCTGTTTCCCTAGTTTGGATCTTTTTTTTTTTTCTTTTTTTGAGACACGGTCTCGCTCTGTCACCCAGGCTGGAATACAGTGGTGTGATCACGGCTCACTGCAGCCTCAACCTCCTGGGCTCAAGCGATCCTCCTGACTCAGTATTCTGAGTAGCTGAGACCACAGGTGCATGCCATCACACTCGGCTAATTTTTTTTTTTTTTTTTTTTTGCAATTTTGTAGAGACTGGGTTTTCCCATGTTTCCCAGACTCCGTTTCCAACTTTATGATACCTTTTCACTTATATTGCACATGTTCCTAATTCTTGAAGTGAATGAAATCTTTCTCCTTAAATACTCTATTTTGAATATGTATCTGGGAGGCCCTCCACTGGGCATTCACAGCGTTGGGGGTACCATGGAAATCTGCCCCAGCCTCTGCACTGGGCATGCTCCAAGTCTTCCCTCTTACCATTCTTCGGTAAGGGCCGACGTTCTCGCTTTCGGTTCAGTTGTTCCTGGTGTACTGAGTGGAGGCTTCCAGCTTCCTCCCGAGACACCACCCTGGGTTGGGTCTCCACCTGCTCTGGCTGGAAGTCTGCCACCTCCCACGCTGCTCCAAGTAGGGCATGCTTCTCCGGGTGCACGGGACTGCTGACCTGAGAAATGAAGTCAATACCATAAGAGGGAGTAAAACAGGCCCATATCAGAGCGAAATTCTCCTAGGAAAGACATCAAAGAAGGACAGAGACATGAGAAGGAATGAAAATTCCACTCCATCCCCAATGGAGTATCTGAGAGCACTGGGCTAAGAGTACTGTCCAGCAGTCTGGGTGTAAGGTAACAGAAGAGCATTCTTTTTTCAGAAACAGAGTTTCGCTCTTGTTGCCCAGGCTGGAGTGCAATGGCAGGATCTTGGCTCACTGCAACCTCCACCTCCCAGGTTCAAGCAATTCTCCTGCCTCAGCCTCCCAAGTAGCTGGTATTACAGGCATGCACCAATACACCTGGCTAACTTTGTATTTTTTTTAGTAGAGATGGGGTTTCACTATGTCGGTCAGGCTGGTCTCAAATTCCTGACCTCAGGTGATCAACCCGCCTCAGCCTCCCAAAGTGCTGGGATTACAAATGTGAGCCACCACGCCCAGCCAGAGTAATCTTTATTACTAAACAGAGGGGGAAATCTGTCAGGAGTGAAAGAGCCTCCTTGTTGCTAGAATAGATATTATTTGACTCTTTATATTTGTTAAATTTGCAAAGAAGTAAAAGTTACCAGGACATGAATATATTCACTAGTGAAATGAAAACTTCCAAAATTAATATCCACATCTATCTGTCTATCCCTGACGAACACAGGAAACTGCTGATAGATCTATACACAATGCAAGTCCGATGCAAGGTGAAACTGCAAATCTTGCAAATACTGCAGGATTTCACGAGGTTCATGAAAGGGAGGTTGAAGAACAACTAGAAGAGCATGCAAGCCACTGAGAAATGAAGATGTGGCAGTTAGACTGGAGGAGAGTGACAGAAATGACAGCATGAGAGCACTTCAGAAGACACTGAGTGGAATGGTAAATGCTTGGAGACAGCAATGGGATAACGAATGAAGTCTTTTTATTTATTTATTTATTTTTAAAGGGGGAACAGAATAGCCTTTTTTGATCAAAATGCGTAAGTGAACCTCTATGACGCAAAACCATATTGTTCTCTTATATTGTTTTGTTGCAAACATTATGCCAAAGATGACGATAAATGCTTAGGTGAATAATGTCTGGTTTCCATTGCAAAGATAATATTTCAACCAAAGCTTTTACTTTTGTATTTCATATGAAACTCTGATCCCCTTTTAAGTGGATTCACTTAAAGTGAAAAGATCCCCTTACAGGGTCTTTTATTAGTACCATTTATCTTTCTCTGAAAAGCACTTCTTTCTACAATACATCCTGCCCACATGCCTTTTCCATTCCCTTTTTTCTAAGTACAAAAATTTGGAAAATCCTCTCTCACCTGCTGCCTTAGTCTTCCAGTCTCTTTTTCCAAATGCACTACCAGGGCCACCGCTTCCTCTCCACTTTGCGGACACTGCTTCTGTGCCCAAGCCTGAATCTTCTCGGGTAAAATGGTGAGAAACTGCTCAATCACCAGCAGCTCAAGTATTTGCTCCTTGGAACGCATTTCTGGCTTCAGCCACCGGCAGCAAAGTTCCCAGAGTTTACTGAAAGCTTCATGGGGTCCGGTCACATCCTCGTAACAGAATTGCCTGAAGCATTTGCGGAAGGTCTCACAGCTATCCGATCCCTCCAGAATGGGCTCTGATGCCCACTCGGGGTCCTTTTCCATCTTCATTATTAGGCATCCCTCAACCTCCAGGGGCGAGTCGATCTGAGAGTCGAGGGCTACAGCCATGCTGCAGCCCAGGGGTCAATTTCACGTCTAGCTCAAGGTGGGGACCCAAAGAAGACGCCAAGCGCTCCCTGTTTAATCTTCCTGGGAGTGTGGTAAGGTAGGGAGGTAAAAACGGCCAGGTCAGCAGGAACAGAGTATTCCAGGCTGATTAATCAAATCTATGCTAGGCCCTTGAAAAGGTGAATGTATACCCTAAGATGCAAAAGCCCGGCCTTTTCTCCAAACAAGATGTGACCCTGCAATGTGGTTTTCCAGGGTGCATCCCTCTTAGTGCAAAGTCGGAAACCGGGAGGCTGGAGGACTGGTAGAAAAATGAAGCTGGTTGAGGAAAGGCTGGGCGGAGGCGGACAGCCGGGCCGGGAGGGGGTGTGTCCGCTACTCCAGGGTCGGGCTCCGAGAGGCGAGGCCCCGAGTGGGTGGGGCCGGATGTGCAGGCCCCGCCCGGCGCCAGAGTCCGGGCTCGGGTCACGGCAGCATGCCCGGGCCGCTGCGGGTGCCGCTGGGGCCTGGCGGAGTCCGAGAGCGGCGCCGGGCTCTTTCGGGCCCACTACGGCCCCAACCGTCCTGAGGAAACCTCTGCCCACTGAGGAAAGGCCGCAAAAACCGTTCCGCTCGGAGGGGAGAAGAGCCGCAGGCCGAAGCTAGGCCTCGCAGGGGGCAGCGGCCGCCTCCTCGCGTTCGGCCTCGTCCACTCGGCCCGCGGAGAGCGCGGGGGGCGCTGGGAGCTGCAGCCACGCATGCGCCGCCTGCCACCAAGCGCCGCGGGGCCCGCGCGAGGCGTCCTCGCGGGCGAGGGGCTGGGGGAGGGGGCCCGTGTGGAGGGCTCTCGCGAGAGCGCGCTGCGCGGCGACTGGGCGCCGAGGGCCCTCCCGGAGCGGAGGGACACAGAGGGACTCTAGGGCACCTGCCATCGCGAACAGTATGGGAGCGGGAGGCGAGTGCCGCTTCAGGCGGAGAATCCAGGCGGTGGCGGGACCTCCCTGAGGCGGAGTTGCCGCCCCCGAGGCCTGGCTGCCGGGGAAGAAGAGCACGGGAGCGCGGACTCGTGTTGCTGGCGGAGGGACACGGAGTTGCGGCGGAGGGATTTGGGCCGTGTTCCTCGACCAGGGCAGCGGTCGGGGCTGGAGTGGGTCACCAGACTCCGTGGGACTTTCTTGCTCTGGCGGAGGCGCACGTGTGGCCATTCCCTTTGCCTGCGGAGGGATCTGTGCGTGGCTCCAGGTCTTTCCTGGCGCTGTCCCAGCTCAGTGCTTTCTTGTTGCCCCTGGCGTTGGGGAGGTGGATGTGGTCGAGCTTGAGGAGAAGGGGGCAGAGGGGTCTCGGAGCCAGCGTTACGCCACCCAGGCCCGAGCTTGCTCCCTCATGGTGCTGCCCCTGTCCCCGATTTCATAGACCGGCTTTCCCTCTCGAGCACCTACTATATGCCAGGCTGCGCTTTGCGCGCTTGGCAGAGGCAACAGTGTCACCAGGGGGTGCTGGTTTCTCCCCAAGGGGCTTTTGTCTGTCCCTTGTTGCAGAGCTAGCGCATGAGACCAAGTGTGAGTGTCAGGCCGTTCAGCCTTCAGTGGCCATGGAATTGGAGAAGTGGAAGCGTAGCTCGCAAGTCAAGCTCTCAGCTCTTGAAAACTGAGAAGTTACAGGTAATAGGGAGTGTTGACGAAAAGTAAAACTGAAATATTTGAAGAGATTTATTCTGGACTAAATACGAGTCACCGTGGCCCGTGACACAGCCCTCAGGAGGGCTTGAGAACATGTGTCAAAGGTGGTCGGGGTGCAGCTTGTTTTTGTACGTTTTAGGGAGGCATGAGACATCAATCAAATACATTAAAGAAATACATGGGTTTGGTCCAGGAAGGCAGGACAACTCAAAGGGGTGGGGGTCGGGGTGGGGGCTTCCAGGCTATAGGTAAATTTAAACATTTTGTACTTGACAATTGGTTGAGTTTGTCTAAAGACCTGGGATTGGTAGAAAGGAAATGTACAGGTTAAGATAAAAGTGGAGACCAAAGTTCTTTTGAAGTCTTATGGTGGCTGCCTTTAGAGATAATAGATGACAAATGTTTCCTATTCAGATCTTCAAAAGGTGTTAGACTTTTAGTTAATCTGTTTAGGATTGGGAAGGCCTGGAAAAAAAAGATCTAGCTATGTTAATAGATGTTCTTTACAGAGGCACATTTTCCCCCACAAAGGATAGGTATTGGGGGAAAATGCTGTCCTTTATGGAAGAAATTGCAAAATAGGGCAAAGAAACATGTTTTGGGGTAAAATATTTTGACTTTCTTCTTTGTCACATAATGTTATGCCAGAGTCAGATTGGAAAGTAAGTCATCATATATAGGGTTAAATAAAGCCCATCTGATGAATATTTATGGTTTGTAGGGCATGACTCCCCAGATCCCTTAGATAGGAATTTGGGCAGGATTTAGAAAATCAGAGTTTAGGCTGGGCGTGGTGGCTCACTCCTGTAATCCCAGCATTTTGGGAGGCCAAGGCAGGTGGATCACTTGAGGTGAGAAGTTCAAGACCAGCCTGGCCAACATGGTGAAACCCCGTCTCTACTAAAAATACAAAAATTAACTGGGCATGATGGTACACACCTGTGATTCCAGCTGCTCGGGAGGCTGAGGTGTGAGAATTGCCTGAACCCGGGAGGCAGAGGTTGCAGTGAGCCGAGATAGTGCCACCACACTCCAGCTTGGGTGACAAATTGAGACTGGGTCAAAAACAAAACAAAACAGAAAACAAAAAACATACAAATCAGAGCTTAGTCCTCAGGTGTCCTTAATGAAGGGGCTGGGCATTAAGAGCAAGGCAAGGAGGCAGAAGGAACGCTTGAGCCCGGGAATTGGAGACCAGCTTGGGCAACATGGCAAGACCCTGTCTCTAAAAAAATAAAAAATAAAAAAATAAAAAGAACAGGAGGAGGAATATTCATGTTTTTTCTTGGGAAGGGAGGTAGATTTTCCTGGAATCAAGGAGCTAACCTGTTTTTTTGTCCTTTTCGGGTCATGATGGTGATTGTCAACTGTCATGGCGCCAATGGGAATATCATTTAGTACTGAAGTTGGATGAGGATGAAGCTAGAGGTTCTTGAGAGGTGGAGTAAGCTAAGAAGGAACCTATGACGACAGACATCCTGTTTGCTAAAAATAAGCAGAGTTAAATCTGAGTAGGCATTTAGCTATGTTATGGAGGCATTGCATTGGGTAACAAAAGCCAGGTAGGCGTCCAGCTAAGTCCCCTAGGCCCTGCAACTGGTAACAGCAGTACTGACTGACTGTGTGTTGGAGAAAAGCTTGCTTGCTTGAGTATAATTATTGTTTTGCCTGACTTTGTAAATTATTCACTAAAAACAGTCACAGCAAAAACAGGACCTTCTTCAACAGATAAAACACACAGACCAGCAGCTGTGGGAACGGGCTGATGGTCCCTGCACAATCTAGTCACAAGGCGTTGACCAAGAAAGTAATGATTAACTGCCCATCTGAGACTGTGCATGATTGACGAGAATGTTTTTTGTTTTGTTTTGTTTTTTGAGACAGTCTTGGTCCGTCGCCCAGCCTGGAGTGCAGTGATCTTGGTTCACTGCAGCCTCTGCCTCCTGAGTAGCTGGGACTACAGGTGTGCGCCTCTGCACCTGGCTAATTTTGTATTTTTAGTAGAGATGGTGTTTCACTATGTTGGCCAGGATGGTCTCGAACTCCTGACCTCAAGTGATCCACCTGCCTCAGCCTCCCAAATTGCTGGGATTACAGGCATGAGCCACTGCCCCTGGCCCACAAGAATGTTTTGATCATTGTTTCTCCTAATTTTCCTTAAAATTCCTGGATCTAGAGGCACAACTGAGAAAGGTGGTCTTTGAACGCTAGTGCACTGCCTTTTGCGGGTTGCTGGTTTCTTGAATAAAGCTAACTTTACGTTCACCAAACTTGTCTTTTGAGTTTTTGGCTTTCAGGCGACGAGTGGCCTGGACACCAGTTCGGCTACATGTATGTCAGTGGGCAAAACAAAAATCCTTATTCTGGGAGGTAGATAGCTTATTAGAACACACAACCTAATCACTTCTTTCCCAAATGTTAAAAATTGAGCCAATTTTAGCCCCGGAAGCTTAGGATACCATGTACGTAACAGGCATTAGCTGAGGGTGGGGCAGAGAGAATCAGTGGGGCACCTCGTATATGCCAGGGGTTGTATCAGCATCTGTACACAGCTCATTTTTCTTTCTAAATAATACTGAGGACCTATTTAATGCCAGATATGGTGGTAGGTAGGGAGCAAAAGCAGGATTCCCCTCCCATTACTGAGTTTTCAGACTGGTGGGAGAGGCAGGAATTAAGCAAGTAATCCACCAACTGATGTATAATTCTAAGGGAGATGGGTGCCAGCAAGAAGAGACATGGTGCTGAGAACCTGTGTCTATCAGAGGGATTTGATCTATTTGGGAGGTCTGGAAAGGTTTTTTTTAAGAAGCAGTGCTAGAGGTGAGATCCAAAGGAGGAGTAAGAGCTAATTAGGCAAAGCCTAGTCCTCACAAAAATCCTATAAACCAGATATGATTGCCTCCATTTTAGAGTTTAGGGCATTGAGACTTCAGCAAGGTGATGTCACTGCCCAAGGTTACATCAGATTAAATGGTAACCCAGGATTCAGATTCAAATAAGAGTGGGGTCCTTTACATTCTCCTTGGGCTATTTGGTGGTTTTAGGAGAGGCAAGTATCACAACTTGGGGACATGAGGGAGCAGGAGTCACAAACTTGAAAGCTTGCAGAGCTCAGGCAGATAACAGAGTGAAGTAAGGCAGAGTATAATACAATAGGGAATGGTGGGGAGGGTGGTGAGCTACAGGCCACATTTCCTGTAAAGGAAGCAGCCACTAGTTCCAGCCTCTTGTTGCCATGCAGGAATACAGACCAAGCCTTGCAGATCTTCTGATAATTAATATTATTTTGAGAAGGAATCTTGCTCTGTCACCTAGGCTAGAGTGCAGTGGTGCAATCATAGGTCACTGCAGTTGGGACTGCAGACACGTGCCACTACCTGGCTAATTTTTATATTCTTTTTGCAGAGACAGGGTGTGAAACTCCTGAGCTCAAGCGACCAGCCTGCCTTGACCTCCCTAAGTGGTGGGATTACAGGAGTGAGCCCCTGCGCCCGGCCTAGATCTTCTGATTTGTAAAGAGAAGCTGGCAGTATTTTTAGGTGAAGTTATCACACTTTTAAATAATTGACGGTTGCATCAATTTGCCTCACTATAATGTTAGCTCAATGAGGCAGGACATTTTATGTTTTTAACCACTGTGTACTGGGAGCTTATAAAGTACCTTATGCATAGTAAGCACTCAACCTCATCTGTGATATGTAGCCTCTAAGCAATTCCTCCCATGTGCGCATGGTTTCACAGTTTTGGAAGCAGTTTTATAGTCATTTTATCCACCAGTCTTTCTGCTGGCACCTCATTTGTCCTGATGTGGCTGCTGCATGAAAAGTCCCCCAAAAGGCTCCCTAGAGGAATACTTAGTTGTGTCTTCCGTTTATACCTTTCTGTCATCTTTGTATTTTACATTTTCTCCATCGTAATGTGCTTGGCATTATATCTTGGCTCCCTCTAGTTATCCAGCCCATTTCGTATTTAATATTTTGCTGCTGTTGCTTTGGTTCTCACCTAGACTTTATGTATTGACCTGGGGCCCATGACCACAATCAGGTGTGCTTTCACTTACACTTGGCCCAGCCCCTGCTCCCAGCTGCTTGTCAGGGAAAAGTGCATGAAAAGGTTTCATTTCTTAGAAATTGCTGTCCTGAGACATCTTGCAAAAGTGATCATCCCTGGACATCTGAACTTCCTGCTCCATCACGTGGACTTGAGCAAGAGAAAAATCTCAGGTCTGCATGGGGCGTTTAGAACCTTGCCTCCTGAAAGCTCCTCAGGGAGCAGAGGGAATCAGGCTTGCTCTTGATTATTGCTCAGGTGCAGATCATAAGTTGTTCAGGAATTATTGTTACAATTTTTTGGTAGCATCTCAGTAACACGCACAAGTGCGCACACACAGCCTCATATATATGCATGTGTGTGTGTATATATATTTGCATATGTATATATTTAATGGAAAATTTTGAACATAAAATAGAATCCTCACGTTTCTGTCCTCCAGCTTTAACAATGAGCAATTCATGGCCAATCTTGTCTTGCCTGCTCTGATCCTGGATTATTTTGAAGCAAATTCTGGACATGATATTATTTTATTTGAAACTGTCAGAATGTATTGTGTAAAGACAGGAACTTTTTTTTTTTTTTTTTGGCACAGTCTTGCTCTGTCGCCTAGGCTGGAGTGCAATGATGTGATCTCAGCTCACTGCAACCTCCACCTCGCAGGTTCAAGTGATTCTCCTGCTTCAGCCTCCCGAGTAACTGGGAGTACAAGCGTGCACCACCACTCCAAGCTAACTTTTTGTCTTTTAGTAGAGACGGATTTCACCTTGTTGGCCAGGCTGGTCCTGAACTCCTGGCCTCAAGTGATCCGATTGCCTCAGCCTCCCAAAGTACTGGGATTACAGGTGTGAGCCACTCTGCCTGGCCAGGAACTCTTATTTTAAACATAGCTTCAGTATCATCATAAGCCCTTCACAATTGTATCAACGATTCCTTAATACCATTTAAAGAAACAGCTAATTTGGGCCAGGCGTGGTGGCTCATTCCTGTAATCTCAGCACTTTGAGAGGCTAAGGGGGGATGATTGCTTGAGGCCAGAAGGTCAAGACCAGCCTGGGCAATATAGTGAGATCCTCATCTCTACAAAGATAAACGTTAAGCAGGTGTGGTGGCACACACCTGTAATCCTAGCTACTCAAGAGGCTGAGGTGGAAGAGTAACTTGAGCCTGGGAGGTCGAGCCTGCAGTGAGCCATGAGGGAACCACTACACTTCAGTTTGGGTGATAGAGTGAGACTCTGTTTCTTCAAAACAACAACAAAGAGCAAACTCAGGACAGCTAATTTGTTTGAAGGGTGGTTTGCAAAAGAAAAAAGGGTTAGAGATGCTGGACATGTAAAAAGAACAGATGTCCTCCACATTTGCTAACTAGGTGTTTACATTTAGTTCAGCATGAAAATGGTGTCTTGGGAACAGAAGAGCAGATTGTCGAAGAAGTAGTGGATCAATATATAGGTCAGTAAATGAAGCAAGTCATGGTACTCAGAGGTATCTTTAAGGAGTGGTTATTTTCTCAAGACCTTAATCCTCTGAGTTGATCCAAACCCAGAGCCACTCTCTTCCTTTGATGCCAAGAAGAATGTTCACACTAATCTTTCCTTGGTAGAACATCATATATCAGAGCTCACAGCTGTTACTTTGTAAGTAGGCGCAGATCGAACTTTTGCACCAGATTCCTCTGTCCATGGTGCTGAGCCACCAGCCTTTTGGCCGGCAAGCTGATTAACTATAACTTGGTGTCGGCCAGTGGGATCTAATGTAGGGTCACCGTAAACGTGAACATTAAATATGCATTAAAGTCCTAAGAAATTATATCTATGCCTATGTTGGGTAGAAAATAAAAAATAAAAACTCCAAGATAGAGAATTTTTTAGTAATGCCTGTTACTTCTCTTTTTTTTTTCATTTTTTTCATTTTTTCTTTTTGAGACAGAGTTTCACTCTGTTATCCAGGCTGTAGTGCAGTGGCACAGTCTTGGCTCACTGCAACCTCTGTCTCCCAGGTTCAAGTAATTCTACCTCAGCCTCCCAAGTAGCTAGGATTACAGGCACACGCCACCATGCCCAACTAATTTTTGTATTTTTAGTAGAGATGAGGTTTCATCATGTTGGCCAGGCTGGTCTCGAACTCCTGACCTCAAGTGATCCACCCACCTTGGCCTCCCAAACTGTTGGAGTTACAGGCATGAGCCACCGTGGCGAGTTATTTCTCATTCCTTTTTTTAAATTTTCTTTTCCTCCCTCCCTCCCTCCCTCCCTCCCTTCCTTTTCTTACTG
This sequence comes from Mandrillus leucophaeus, assembly GCF_000951045.1. Lineage (NCBI taxonomy): Eukaryota > Metazoa > Chordata > Mammalia > Primates > Cercopithecidae > Mandrillus > Mandrillus leucophaeus. Next base: position 4,011,851 of record NW_012103365.1, read on the forward strand.
CATCACCCAAGCTGGGGTACAGTGGTGCAGTCTTGACTCACTGCAGTCTCTACCTCTCAGGTTCAAGAGAGTCTTGTGCCTCAGCCTCCCGAGTAGCTGGGATTATAGGTGTGTATCACCACGCTCAGATAATTTTTGTATTATTATTATTTTTTTTGGTAGAGACAGGGTTTCACTGTGTTGGCCAAGCTGGTCTCAAACTTCTGGCCTCAAGTGATTCACCCACCTTGGCTTCCCTAAGTGCTGGGATTACAGGTGTGAGCCACTGTGCCCAGCCTTCTCATTTCTTTTATGCCAAATCTGATCCGCTTGTTACAAATTGAAAAGTAAAAATGAGAAGATTGGATATGTGTGTACTGGTGTCTACTTCAGACATAGTATTAATATTTTCAAATAATGATTTCTTCACTAAGCTACATGCCTCTTTATGAGGCATCATGCCAGGCTCTAATGGGATAGGCAGATACATAAGACATGACCCTTTAAAGTGTTACAGTAAAGTGGAAAAAATTTGAGGCAGTGTCTTGCTCTGTCCTCAGATGATGTCCTCAGGCAATTGATTCCCCTCTATTTTCAGCTCTGCTTTTTCCTGAATCACCCTTATTTTCAGTAGGTTCTCCCCATGTAGTAGCTGCTGGCCTTCTGAAAGAGAGTACACTCGCCTGGACCCCCAGTAGTTTCAGCAAATGTCCTGGGGCTGACCCTCATAGGGTTGACTTGGGTCATGTGCCCATCCTGAACCAATCACTGTGACCAGGGAGAGGGAATTCCTGCTTGGTGAGGCCTGGGTCACGTGTCCACTCTGGAGCTGTGGTGTGTGGCCAGCTCCTTCTGAGCCACCTGGTCCAAGAGTTTGGAAGGGTTTTTTTTTTCTAAAGAAAAATTGAGTGAATGCTACTACTAGAAGAAGGGATAAAAGATGCTATACAGGTAAAACCAAGGGATATTCACTCTCCCTGAAGGCCCTAGTAGATGAGGTCTCATAAAACCATATATAATTCCATATGATTATATTGGGCAATTAGTGCTGTCAGTTCAGATGGTTTGGAAATGGTCAAAACAAACTTCATGGATGAGACTGAAATTTAGTTAAGCTTGAGAAAAGGGCAGGAATTGATAAGAGGAGTTCTAGAGGTGGGCGGGACTAGAGTACATTCAACGGACCAGGGTGATCTGAGTGGGTAGTTGGTGAAGGGAGAGAGGTTGCAAATGCCAGAACTTTGATTACCTTGATAGGATAACGTTGGCCAAGACAGCTGCAAGCAAACCTGTTGACAAAATTTACTTGAGCCAGCCTGTGGTCTAATCCCTATTCTTGTCTGGGATGCATGGATAGCCCTTTGGGTTCTAGCTGGCCTTTGTCTCTGGAGTTCTGGGAACACCTGTTACTGACCCCATTGCCTACTTTGTGATGAGGCTTCTAGTTATTGGAAAAGTCTCATGTCCATGTATGCCCTCCTGTGACCAATCCAGCTCACCCCTTGTAGTTGATTGTGCCAAGTCATTTTGGCCTGGGACGAGGAAAATATGCTGCAGGCCTTTCCCTATTTTCAGAGTAAAGCCTTGGGAGAGCTTGCTGCAACCCTGTCAAACAGAAGAAAAATCCCTCTTAATCAGAAGATCAAATGCAGCTGTTTTCAATGGCAAAGTCATGGAACGAACCTAAGTGTCTGCCAGTGGTTGACAGGCAGAAAATGTGGTGGGCTGGACACGGTGGCCCACACCTGTATTCCCAACACTTTGAGAGGCTGAGTCAGGAGGATTGCTTGAGACCAAGACCAGCCTGAGCAACATAATGACAAAAATAAAAATAAAAAATTAGCCAGGTGTGGTGGAATGCACCTGTAGTCCCATCTTCTAGGGAGGCTGAGGTGGGAGGAGCACTTGAACCCAGGAGGTGGAGGCTGCAGTGAGCTATGATGGTGCTGTGATGGCTGGTGGAGTGGGACCCTGTCTCAAAAGAGAAAAGCAAACAAAAAAAGAAAAGAAAATGTGGCAGATCTACAACATGGAATATTATGCAGCCATAAAAAGGATGAAATCACATCCCTTGCAGCAACATGGATGGAGCTGGAGGCAATTATCCTAGGTGAACTAAACAGAAAATCAAATACTGCATGTTCTCACTTATAAGTGGGATCTAAATAAAGGTTACACCTGGACATAAACATGGAGAGAATAGATTTTGGGGATTCCTAAAGTGGGGAGGGTGGGACGGGGGGGAAGGTTGAAAAATTACCTGTTAGGTACAATGGCTGGTATTTAGGTGATAGGTACACTAGAAGCCCAACCCACACCATTATGCATGTAATACCCTTGCAACAAACATGCACATGTACACCCAAATCTTAAAAATCAAATGAAGCACAAGCAAGGAACAGCTTGCAAGGAAATCAAAGCTCCTTATGTGCAAGCCACACTTCTATTGGGTGCTCCCACTTTGCCTCTGTGAGTCCCTAGAGAGGTCCAGTGTTCCTCTTGGGGGATTCACCAAATCAACCATGTGCGTGTAGACAAGGGAATTTCCCTGGAGGCGGGGAAGTCCAGGTTGCTGCTTGTCTAATAGCTAATATGTATTGAATTAATTCATTATGAGCCAGGTGTGGTTTTGACTATTTTATATGCAATAACTAGTTTCTTTCTCATGCCAACACTGGGAGGTAGATGCTATCGATATTTCCTTTTACTAACAAGAAAATTAAAGCAAAGGGAAGTAACATGCCCTAGTTGTTCTAGCTGCTGAGTAGAGGATCCTGGATTCAAATCCAGGTGGCCTGACTCAAGAGTTTGTGCTTTTAACCATTACTTTATGCTGCATCTAACCCTGTTATTTTAACTTACAATGACTAGAAAATAAGGCAAGTAAGCTCACTTAATTATCAAAAGGACTTAATGCTCATCATTGTTAGTCGGGAATAGATTGAGAATGCAGAGGCTGCTGCCAACATCTCTTTGTTCTGTGCATTACCTGTCAGGCTGAGTTTGCCTTTTGTAGACACAAGGAAATTCCCTTCATCTTGATTTCTGTCCCTCCATTCTTTTCTAACAAGGGCTCCAGGCTTTATCTGCACCTGCTTCTTTTTATCTGTCTTGATAAGACCACTTTTCCCTGAGTTCTTGCATTTTTTCAGAGCAGGGTACCCAAAGACCATCAAACTTCTATGGCTAATATTGGTCAACTCTCACAGGATAGCTTTCGTGTATTATACTAATGACTGTCTTCCCACTGGGGAAGAAGTTGAAGAGGAGGAACAATGGAAATGAAGGGATCAGGGGATAGGATCTTGCCCCAGTAGGATGGGAAAAAGGGGCTGTGTGATTAGGTAGAGCAATGGGTTCTGTACTTCAAGACCAGAATCTCAGGCTGGGATTCTATGAGTATTTCCTATAAGAAATGCCATAGAGGCCAGCGCAGTGGCTCACACCTGTAATCCCAGCACTTTGGGTGGCCGAGGTGGGTGGATCACCTAAGGTCAGGAGTTCGAAACCAGCCTGGCCAACATGATGAAACCCTATCTCTATGAAAAATACAAAAATTAGCTGGGTGTGGTGGCACTTGTCTGTAATCCCAGCTACTCGGGAGGCTGAGGCAGGAGAATCACTTGAACCCAGGAGATGGATGTTGCAGCGAGCTGAAATCGTACCATTGTACTCCAGCCTGGGCAATAGCAAGATTCCATCTCAGTAAATAAATAAATAGCCATAGAGGCTTGGGGAGGCTTAGAAACAGAAAATGGCAAATAGTGACCTTGGCCAGATGTGCCTGTATTTGGGTCTGTGAACCACCCATTTTCCACTATTGGCCCAAGAGTGAAACAGGCATGTGTAAAATGGGCTGACCAGTTACTTCCGAGTTGAGTAAACGTCTCCCTCTTGTCACTCAGCACGTAAGTTTGTATGGGAGGTTGAGTATCCATCGTGAAATCCATATCCTGATGTTGGAATCCCCATATTTTTTTCTCTTACGAACACCATCAGATGGTGCCAGGCTGTCCCTACAACCATCTGGTTTGGTTTGGGGGTCAGAGGTCTGGCAGTGTCTTCATGTATGTGGCTGATTCTATGCATGTCTTGGGAGTTTGGGTAGGTGTAAGCAAGCAGGCAATTAACTCTACCCAAATCAGGAGGTCTGAGAATGGGTTAGTGGACAGAGCAGGAGCGTTGCCATCTTGGACAAACCCCACCATTTTAAGTTCCCCTTGATTAAAAACAAAATAAAACAAAACAAACAAACAAACAAAACTGCCTAAATCCAGCCCCAAAACATCAGCCTAATGGCTAATGTCAGCATAACCAGAAACATTTCAACCCTAAGATAAACCCTGCTCCAACCAGAAACATGCCAGCCCCAAGATAGCTTCACCTCCAACCAGAGACCTTCCAACCCCATAATATGCTTTCCCTCACATAGAAACATTGTGACCCTACGATAAGCTCCCCACTTTCTATATCCTTAAACATCCTTAGTCTGTAAGAGTACTCCTGACCGAAATTGGCCAGAAGCCCCTCTCAGGTTTATTCTCCAAAAAAAACCTGACTTTGACTGTTAAGCTGCTTTTCATGTTCCTTTAACTCTTACACTAGTGGGTCATTTCCCAAGTGAGATGCTATCTACACTAGTTTACAGTGGTTGCTGAGAAGATAAAATGTATGCCTGGACCTGTTGGCAAGTCTACTAGGTTGCTGTAAGGAGAGTCTTCAAAGAATGAGGCAAGATCAAAAAACAGAGGGTGCCACAGAGTTTGAAGTCATTATTTGAGCTCTAGATGCAACTGCACCTGAAACTAGACCCCTGTCTCTAGGTTTTTGAGCCAATATATTCCCTTGTTTTGCTTAAGTCACTTTGAATTCAATTACTGTCACTTGCAACTCACACAATTCTGACTGATATACCAAATAAACATATTACATGGTATCTTCTGTGACTCAAAAATTATCCATTTTTACAGATGAGGAGATGGAGGTTTAAAGGTGCAGGTAACTTGCAGTGAAAAGCTAAGGTCTGGCACAAGGTCGATCTTGAATCTGAAGAAGAAATGGTTCAAAGTCTTCAAAGTCTCCTTTAGAGATGCTACCTTCCTGCTGCTTGGTTCCAGAATTTAGTCAGGGAATTGTTGGGCTGACTCGAGTTGTTGTGTATACAGTCTGTGAACTTGCAGTTTATGGTATTTTGTAATTTTGTTTTCCCTGCCGTTTTGCTAATGCAGCTTTGTGAGCAAACATTGCCAGTGATTTAAATCCACCACGGTAATGAAACGCACACACAAACTTGCACACACATTTCCTCGGAACAGTCCACAGCTCTCTGATTAATCACATGTGTAAAGTACAGTGTTTACAGGAAATCAGCAGGTGGCAATTAGCATCTTGGAAATTATCTGGGAAACACAACTGGAGCTGCCACTTCAGGATGGAAATGTGGCAACAACCGGCAAAGTGACAAACCCCCTTGGAGTTGGAAATGAATGGGGCTGAAAGCAGCGCTGCCAGGCACACGACAGCTGGTGGGGGCAGCCCAGTGTGGACTGCAGACTGCCTGCTAGCTTCTTCCTTTTCCTCCCAACACGCAAGAAGCAATCCTTGAGTAGAGACATGAAATAGATGTCTGACAGGCAGACCATCTTAACGTTACCTTTAAAAATTACTCAGACCTGGCTGGGCACGGTGGTTTACGTCGGTAATCCCAGAACTTTGGGAGGCTGAGGCACAGTCAGGAGTTCGAGACCAGCCTGGGCAACATAGTGAGACCCTGTCAGTGCTCCCCTTCCCCCGAAAAAATTACCCAGGTGTGGTGGGGCATGTCTGTAGTCCTAGCTACACAAGAAGCTGACATGGGAAGATTGCTTGAGCCCAGGAGTTTGAGGCTACAGCGAGCTATGATTGTACCACTGCACTCCAGCCTAGGTGGCAGAGTGAGACCCTGTCTCAAAAAAAAAAAAAAAAAAAAGAAATGTTTTCAACAATGACCAAATGGAATAAAATAATGTTTATTAAGTATGTATCACAGTGTCTGCCACCAATAAATAGTAGGTATTTTCAATTTTTTAGAACAAGGCACAGGCAGACACTGGCATTACTTTCAGTTGGAAAACAGCTGCTTTCTTGAGCCCTCTGAATGGCTCCCCACTGCTGCCCTCCCTTGGAATCCTCACTCTTCAGGATCCAGTGATCAAAACGTTAACGTCTCAATTCTGCTCCAGCAATAGTCCAGCATCCATTCTGATTGGTCAGTTTCTGTGCTGCATTCTGATTGATCAGTTTCTGAGCTGTCTGGACTCTCACTGCTCAGGAGTTTCAGTGACCACAAGAGAAAGCAGCAACATGAGGATGGAAGTACTGAAAGGAGTGAGGAGAGGAAACAGTGCCAGTCGGTTTTATACTTGAGATGTTCATCAGTAATTGAAAACAAATTCAATACTAGGTGATAGGGTTTGGCTCTGTGTCCCCACCTAAATCTCGTCTCAAATTGTAATCCCTATGTGTTGGGGGAGGGACTTGATGGGAGGTAATTGGATCATGGGGGCAGCTTTGCGAAAGCTGTTCTCTTTTTTTTTGAGACGGAGTTTCACTCTTGTCGCCCGGGCTGGAGTGCAGTGGCACAATCTCGGCTCATTGCAACCTCCACCTCCTGGGTTCAAGCAATTGTTCTGCATCAGCCTCCCGAGTAGCTGGGATTACAGGCGCCCACCACCACGCCTGCCTAATTTTTTTTGTATTTTTAGTAGAGACGGGGTTTCATCATGTTGGCCAGGCTGGTCTCGAACTCCTGACCTTAGATGATCCACCTGCCTTAGCCTCCCAGTGTTGGGAGTACAGGCGTGAGCCATCACGCCCAGCTCCAAAGCTGTTCTTGTGATAGTGAGTGAGTTCTCATGAGATCTGATGGTTTAAAAGTGTAGGCTGGGTGCAGTGGCTCATGCTTGTAATCCCAGCACTTTGGGGAGCTGAAGCAGGCAGATCACCTGAGATCAGGAGTTTGAGCCCAGCCTGGCCAACATGGCAAAACCCTGTGTCTACTGAAAATACAAAAATTAACTGGGTGTGGTGGTGCACACCTATAATCCCAGCTACTTGGGAGGCTGAGGCAGAAGAATCACTTGAACCTGGGAGGCAGAGATTACAGTGAGCCAAGATCACACCATTGCATTCCAACCTGGGTGACACAACAAGACCGTGTCTTAAAAAAAAAAAAAAAAAAAAATTGTGGCACTTCCCTCCTGGCTCTTCTGTATATCATCTTCTGTATATGAAGTGGCAGTAAAGCCCTGAATTCCAGTCTAACATTCACATTGGTTCTCAGCCCTGGTTGCACATCAGTGTCACCTCTGAGAGCACTTACAAAATACAGATGCTTGGACACCATCCACAGAGATTCTAACCCAGTAGACTTGGGATGAAGCCCAATCATCAGAATTTTTTAAAAATAAAATCTCCCAAGATGATATTAGCATGCCACTGAGAGCCACTAACTTAAATTTACTAAGCTTCATGTTCCCATGTAATCAGTACCAACACCCATCTCCTAGGGTTACATGACAGAATGTACATGAGCCTTTTTATCACAGTGTGGGACCTAACCCTGTAAATGTTCCATTAATAATTAATATTCATTACTTTTTTTTTTTTTTTTTTT
>NW_012103365.1:4023693-4025134 GCF_000951045.1 Mandrillus leucophaeus
CTAGAAGCCTGAGATCGAGGTATTGGCAGGGCTGATTCTGAGGTCTCTGTCCTTGACTTGTAGATGGCCATCTCCTCCCTGGGTCTTTACTTGGGCTTCTCCTTGGACCTGTCTGTGGTAAGAGTGATGAAAACTCATGGCTTTTTATCTTGGATTTGTTGCTTAAAATTTGTGTGATGTTGAGCAAATCTACCCTCTTTGCACTTCAGTTGTACCGAAGTGGGTTGGAAGGTTCTTATTTATTTATTTTTTGTTGTTGAGATAGAGTCTCACTCTGTTGTCCAGACGGGAATGTAGTGGTGTGATCTTGGCTCATTGCAACCTCCACCTTCCAAATTCAAGCCATTCTCCTGCCTCAGCCTCCCGAGTAGCTGGGATTACAGGTGTGTGCCACCATGCCTGGCTAATTTTTGCATTTTTAGGATCCACCTGCCTTGGCCTCCCAAAGTATTGGGATTACAGGTGTGAGCCATCATGCCCGGACATATTTTATTTTTTTAAGAGGCAGGGTCTTGCTCTGTCACCCAGGCCAGAATGCAGTGATGCAATCATAGCTCACTGCAGACTCGATGCTTAAGCAATCCTCCAGCCTCATCCTCCTGAGTAGCTGGGACTACAGGTGTGCATTACCATGCCCAACTAATTAAATTTTTTTGTTGTTGTTGAGATGGGGGACTCCCCGTATTTCCCAGGCTGGTCTCGAGCTCCTGGCCTCAAGAGATCCTGCCACCTTGGCCTCCCAAAGTGTTGGGGTTACAGGTGTGAGCCACTGCACCCAGCTGAGTTGGAACGTTCTGACTGTCATCCTGGTTTTACCATGCACTGGCTAATGAGACTAAATGCAAGTTCTACAAGTTTCCAAAGTTTCAGTTCTCTCATCTGCAAAAAGGGCTAACACTGCCCACATAGCTCACCTCACAGGCATTTGCAGAACATCAAATGAACAAGTGGGTGAATATTTTAGATCTTTAAACAGTTTTGCCTTTTCCAGCAGGTCATATAGTTGGAATCATACAGTATGCAGCCTTTTCAGATTTTCAGGCAAAACCATGGAGACAATAAAAAGGTTAGTGATTGCCAAGGTTTAGGGGTGGGTGGGTAGGGATGAATAGGCGGACCACAGAAGTTTAGGGCTGTGAAAATACTCTGTGTGATACTGTAATGGTGGATACATGACATTATACCTTTGTCCAGACCCACAGAATATGCAACGTCAAGTGTGAACCCTAATGTAAATTAGGGACTTTGGTGATAATGACGCATCAGTGTAGGTGCCTCAGTTGCAACAATTGTACCGCTCTGGTGGAGGATGTTGATCATGGAGGAGGCTATGCATGGGTAGGGGAAGGGGGTGTATGGGAAATCTCTCTGCCTTCCTCATAGTGTTGCTATGACCCTAAAACTGCTTTTAAAAAAAATCTTTAAAAAATAAGGCCGGGTG
>NW_012103365.1:4030209-4049683 GCF_000951045.1 Mandrillus leucophaeus
GGGTTCAAGTGATTCTCCTGCCTTAGCCTCCTGAGTAGCTGGGATTATAGGCACCTGCCAGGACACCCAACTAGTTTTTGTATTTTTAGTAGAGGTGAGTTTCACCATGTTGGCCAGGCTGGTCTTGAACTCCTGACCTCAGGTGATCCACCAGCCTCGGCCTCCCAAAGTGTTGGGATTACAGGCGTGAGCCACCATGCCCAGCCTTTAAATTTTGTATTGAAAAACATTTTTTGCCCATGACACAGCCCTCAGGAAACCCTGAGAACATGGGTTCATTTTTATATACAAAGTGAAGTAGAGGTAGAAGTTCTTCTGTATTTTTTCTATATGGATATCGAATCCAGCATCATTTTGTTAAAAAATTCTCTTTCTCCATTGCATTGACTTGGTACCTTTGTGAAAAATAAGTGGATTCAATATGCGTGGGTCTATTCCTGTACTCTATTCTGTTCCATTGATCGGTTTGTCTATCCTTATATTGAGTCCTTGTCTTTTAATTGGAGATTATTGATGCAGTTTGTTGACTCCTTCTGTATATCCTAATTTCTCTAATCAGGCCAAATCTTTCTCAGTAACAGCAAGGGATAAAGAAAGCAAACAAGGCAGTAAGCTGTCTGAGTGCTAGTAAGCTAATTCACAAACCGTCCGAGGAATGAGCCCTGCTTTGACTTGTGCAGGTGTTTCTTTCCACTGATCAATGGTTATCAGGCCAAAAAGTAAGGCAACATGATTAAATAATCAACATTTTCTACCTAAGTTATGACCATGCCAATGAAAGGTAAAGTAGGGCTGCAGTAGCCAAGAATGCCCTGAGCTCCCAGCAGCAGCCCAATCCCTTGAATTTACACCCTAAGCCCACATTCACTCTTAAACTCAGTCCACTGTTCAAAAGCCTTCTGAACAACTTCCCGGAGCTTCCGCCGAGGTGGAACTGGCTGGCGCATATGCTGTTCTGCCTGTAATTACTGTTTGCTCTGTTCACTTCATTTGTATGACTTTTCTAATATCATAATGATCATATCGTTATCAAGAAGAGGAGACCCTTTGTAGTCATTTGCTATAACAAAGTACTACAAATTGGATGGCTTAAACAATAGAAATGGATTTTTTCACAATTCTGGAGGCTAGAAGCCTGAGATCGAGGTATTGGCAGGGCTGATTCTGAGGTCTCTGTCCTTGACTTGTAGATGGCCATCTCCTCCCTGGGTCTTTACTTGGGCTTCTCCTTGGACCTGTCTGTGGTAAGAGTGATGAAAACTCATGGCTTTTTATCTTGGATTTGTTGCTTAAAATTTGTGTGATGTTGAGCAAATCTACCCTCTTTGCACTTCAGTTGTACCGAAGTGGGTTGGAAGGTTCTTATTTATTTATTTTTTGTTGTTGAGATAGAGTCTCACTCTGTTGTCCAGACGGGAATGTAGTGGTGTGATCTTGGCTCATTGCAACCTCCACCTTCCAAATTCAAGCCATTCTCCTGCCTCAGCCTCCCGAGTAGCTGGGATTACAGGTGTGTGCCACCATGCCTGGCTAATTTTTGCATTTTTAGGATCCACCTGCCTTGGCCTCCCAAAGTATTGGGATTACAGGTGTGAGCCATCATGCCCGGACATATTTTATTTTTTTAAGAGGCAGGGTCTTGCTCTGTCACCCAGGCCAGAATGCAGTGATGCAATCATAGCTCACTGCAGACTCGATGCTTAAGCAATCCTCCAGCCTCATCCTCCTGAGTAGCTGGGACTACAGGTGTGCATTACCATGCCCAACTAATTAAATTTTTTTGTTGTTGTTGAGATGGGGGACTCCCCGTATTTCCCAGGCTGGTCTCGAGCTCCTGGCCTCAAGAGATCCTGCCACCTTGGCCTCCCAAAGTGTTGGGGTTACAGGTGTGAGCCACTGCACCCAGCTGAGTTGGAACGTTCTGACTGTCATCCTGGTTTTACCATGCACTGGCTAATGAGACTAAATGCAAGTTCTACAAGTTTCCAAAGTTTCAGTTCTCTCATCTGCAAAAAGGGCTAACACTGCCCACATAGCTCACCTCACAGGCATTTGCAGAACATCAAATGAACAAGTGGGTGAATATTTTAGATCTTTAAACAGTTTTGCCTTTTCCAGCAGGTCATATAGTTGGAATCATACAGTATGCAGCCTTTTCAGATTTTCAGGCAAAACCATGGAGACAATAAAAAGGTTAGTGATTGCCAAGGTTTAGGGGTGGGTGGGTAGGGATGAATAGGCGGACCACAGAAGTTTAGGGCTGTGAAAATACTCTGTGTGATACTGTAATGGTGGATACATGACATTATACCTTTGTCCAGACCCACAGAATATGCAACGTCAAGTGTGAACCCTAATGTAAATTAGGGACTTTGGTGATAATGACGCATCAGTGTAGGTGCCTCAGTTGCAACAATTGTACCGCTCTGGTGGAGGATGTTGATCATGGAGGAGGCTATGCATGGGTAGGGGAAGGGGGTGTATGGGAAATCTCTCTGCCTTCCTCATAGTGTTGCTATGACCCTAAAACTGCTTTTAAAAAAAATCTTTAAAAAATAAGGCCGGGTGAGGTGGCTCACGCCTGTTATCCCAGCACTTCAGGAGGCCGAGGCAGGTGGATCATGAGGTCAGGCATTTGAGACCAGCCTGGCCAACATAGTGAAACCCCATCTCTACTAAAAATACAAAAAATTAGCTGGGCATGGTGGTGGGTGCCTGTAATCCCAGGTACTCAGGAGGCTGAGGCAGGAGAATCCCTTGAACCTGGTAGGTGGAGGTTGCAGTGAGCCGAGATCACACCACTGCATTCCAGCCCGGGCGACAGAGTGAGACTCCGTCTCAAAAAAATAAAAAGTATATATATACATACATATATATGTGTGTGTGTGTGTGTGTATATATATATATTTTTAGAGAGAGAGAGAGAGAGAGAGAGAGAGAGAGGGGCCAGGGCTGGTTGCTTATGACTGTAATCTCAGCACTTTGGGAGGCCGAGGCGGGAGGACCCTTGAGCCCAGGAGTTCAAGACCAGCCTGGGCAATATAGTGAGACCCTGTCTACAAAAAATAAAAAAATTAGCCAGGCAGGGTGGTGTGCACCTGTAGTCCCAGCCACCTGGAAGTTTAAAGCAGGAGGATCACTTGAGCCTGGGAGTTTGAGGCGTCTGTGAGGTATGATCATGCCACTGCACTCCGGCCTGAGTGAGACAGCAAGACCCATCAGAAAGACAAGACAGGACAAGACAGGACAGGACAGGACAGGACAGGACTGGACCAAGACAAGACAGAGAAAGAGAGAGAGAAAAGAAAAAGAGATAATGTAATATTTGGATAGAAATGAATGATGAAGATTTGGGAGATATCCTTTCCTCTTATATTGTTTTTTAAGAGCTTCTGGAGATAGTTAAACTTATTGGCAAGGAAGACGGGGTGTCCTGATAACTGGTTATCTGTTTTCCACCAGGACAGCGTTTGCTTCTTCAGGTGGTAACGGTGGCTGTTAATCCAAAAGTGAACAGCAGAGGGCAGCTTGTGCCCAAAAATGACATCTCTCTCTTGCTGTCTCCGGCAAGCTCTATGAATATGGGGCCAAGGATTATAATAAAATTCATGTAGACTGCACTAATACTGCAATCCGTGGGTGCAGCTCAGGATTGCTATTTGTTTTTCTCTCTCTCTCTCTCTCACACACACACACACACACACACACACACACACACACACACACGTATGTATTTTTGAGACAGAGTCTCCCTCTGACACCCAGGCTGGAGTGCAATGATGTGATCTCAGCTCACCGCAACCTCTGCCTCCCGGGTTGAAGCGATTCTCCTGCCTCAGCCTCCTGAGTAGCTGGGATTACAGGCACGCACCACCACGCCTGGCTAATTTTTGTACTTTTAGTAAAGACGGGGGCTTCACCATGTTGCCCAGGCTGGTCTCGAACTCCTGACCTCAGGTGATCCACCCACCTTGGCCTCCCAAAGTGCTGATATCATAGGCGTGAGCCACTGAGCCCAGCCTGTTTTTGATCTATGTATGTTTTTTTAAAATTATAAACCACACACGTGGTTAAAATATTAGATCTATACAAGAATTTTCAAAAGATTCCTTAGAGTCGCCATATGACCCGATGCAATCAGGCCCCCCTTTTACTTCTCTGTCTTTGAATCCTATACACTTCTTGGCCCCAGCCCATCCTCAGAAACTGTTCTTGCTATTCCCTCGCCCTGGAAGACTCCTCCCCAGATATCAGTGAGGCTCATTCCCTCACCTGCTTCAGATCTTCACTCGGTCAGCTCCTTATAGAGGTTTTATCTGGCCTTCTCATTTACTATTACAACCCCTCTCAACACTCTCCACCCTCATTTGAAAGGTTCCTGGATCATAGTGTTATACATAGTGTTACTCTTTTTCTCCAGAGCAACTCATCACTCTTGTTCAATCTGTTACACTTAGTAATTAAAAAAATAAAAAAATTCTATGGTTGGGCATGGTGGCTCACGCCTGTCATTCCAGCACTTTGGGAGGTTGAAGTGGGAGGACTGTTTGAGCCCAGGAGTTGGAGACCAGCCTGGGAAACACAGCAAGATCTCATCTTTACCACAAACAAATAAAAAATCAGCTGGCACAGTGGAGTGGGCTTGCAGTCCCAGCTACTTAGGAGGCTGAGTGGGGAAAATTGCCTGAGTCTGGGACGTTGAGGCTGCAGTGAGCTATGATTGCGCCATTGCACTCCAGCCTGGGTGACAATGCAAGACCCTGTCTCAAAAAAAAACCAAAACAATATTCTGTCTCTTACCTCTAGAATGTAAGCTTCGTGAGGGCAGAAACATTTTTTCATTTTTTACATTTTATTTCATCAGTGCCTAGACAATCCTAGCATATAATAATAGGCTTAATAAATATTTGTCAAATGAAGCTACATCACAGCTCTGCTTATGAAAGATACTGACCTTAATGAGGATGTGATACAATGAACTGGCATCTTTTACTAGCTCATGCATAATTCTGGGATTTGGCAACTAGGGGTGGGCTCAGGTGGTTGGCTTTTCTGTTCTAGACCAGGCTTGGCTGATCTTAACTGGGCTTGCTCATGCTTCTAAGGTCAGCTGAGGCACCTCAGTTTTCCTCCACGTGGCCTCTCATTCTATAGCAGGCTGGCTTGGGCTCATTCATATGGTGGCCTCAGGCTTCCAAGCACAGCAAAGGAGGCAATTCCAATGTTCAAGCCTCTGTTGCATTACATTTCCCGTTCTCTCCTTGGCCTAAGCAAGACCCATGACTAACCCAGATTCATGGAGGTAGGAGCTGCTAGGTAACATTGTAAAGGGGAGTGCCTACAAAGATGAGAAGAATTAGGGAGTATTTTTGCAATCCACCATGATAAGTATGATTCAGTTGCTGTAGAAAATAGAATAAAATCCCACCAAGAGCATATTCAGTGCCTGCTTCTTTGCCTTATTATGCACTGTGTATTATTACATTAAAAAAAACTTCACTAATCAGATAGATGAAAAGTAGTGTCTTATTTGCTCAGAGAACTTAAAAGACATCAGCGTAGCTGGTAAGAAGCAGAGCTTGACCTCAAAATGCAGGTTCTTGCTTATACACTGTTGTTGGGAATGTAAACTAGTTCAGCCACTGTAGAAAGTAGTTTGGAGATTTCTCAATGAACTTAAAACAGAACTACCATTTGACCCAGCAGTCCCATAACTGGGTATATATCCAAAAGAAAACACATCACTCTATCAAAAAGGCACATGGACTCACATGTTGATTGCAGCGCTATCCACAATAGCAAAGACATGGAATCAGCCTAGGTGCCCATCAGTGGTGGATTGAATAAAGAAATTGTGGTGTATATACACCATGGAATACTACACAGCCATAAATAAAGAACCCAATCATTTCGTTTGCAGCAACATGGATACTACTGGAGACCATTATCCTAAGCGAATTAGTGCAAGAATAGAAAACCAAAGACTACATGTTCTCACTCATAAGTGGAAGCTAAATGTTGGGTACTCATGGACATAAAGATGGGAACAACAGACACCGCAGGCTACTAGAGTGGGGAGGAAGAGATGGGGGGAGGCATTAAAAAACTATTGAGTACTATGCTCACTACCTGGGTGATGGGATCGAGCATACCACAACCCTCAGCATCATGAAATGTACTAACACAACAAGACTGCAAATGTACTCCCTGAAACTAAAATAAAAGGTGAAATTATTTAAAAAATATTGCAGATTCTCACTTGGCTTGCCATGCTTTCTCACTGTAGGCAGGGCATCAAGACCTGTCCATGACTCCAGGCTGGGTCCTGTGACTTGCTTTGGCCAATGTGGTATTCGCAGATGTGATGCAAACAGAGCCTTGAAATAGGCTTGCATGCTGGCACTTGCTGTCTCTTGTCCCTCTGCCATCACCGTGAGAACATGCCCAGACTTGTGTGCTGGAGCATGAGAGACACTTGCAGGAGAGCTGAAGCAGCCCAGCCACCCTGCAGAGGCCCGTCCAGGTGCCTGGATAGCCAGCTGACACCTGGACATGAGAGCAAACCAGTCAGGATCAGCAGAGCCATGTGGCTGACCATCAGCTGCCCCAAGATGTGTGCATTGATAGCTTTCATCTCACTCGTCTCCCCAGAGGACCTGTGCATTTAGAGCAGAGAACTATGGCATCCCACAACTCTAGATGGTGGAGGAGCCTAATTCAATCCCAGCATCCTCAGGCCCTGGGGACTCCTTGTTGTTGTGCTTGGACCTATGAATTTGGATACTCTTCTGGGACATCCTTTGTAAAACTGTTTATCCCTTCCTGATCTCTTGTAGTTTCCTTAGCTGGAGTGTTCTGATGGTGCAGAGGCTGTTGGGCTGGGTTAGAAAAATCTTCATAATTGTCAACACGCTGGCCAGAGTCAGACCCCGACATCTGATGGAAAGGGTCATGAATGGCAGAAAAGGAAGCTGGCTGCATTTGCCCAGAGCCTGCCTGAGATGATGGATGAGCAGCCCGGCAGGCCGGGAAGGATGGAGATGTTTCTATTTCTTAAGGCAGGGCATTTTCTCCTAGGGCACAGGACGAGTGGAAACAGGGTCAGAACAAATCACTTCACATTTTCTCTCTCTCGTTTTTTTTTTTTTTTGAGACAGAGTCTCTCGCTCAGTCACCCAGGCTGGAGTGTAGTGGCCAGATCTCCGCTCACTGCAAGCTCCGCCTCCCGGGTTCACGCCATTCTCCTGCCTCAGCCTCCCGAGTAGCTGGGACTACAGGCGCCCGCCACCTCACCCGGCTAGTTTTTTGTATTTTTTAGTAGAGACGGGGTTTCACCGGTTAGCCAGGATGGTCTCGATCTCCTGACCTTGTGATCCGCCCGTCTCGGCCTCCCAAAGTGCTGGGATTACAGGCTTGAGCCACCGCGCCCAGCCTTTTTTTTTCCTTCTGATGAGAAATAACTCCTACTCCCAAGGCATGATAGACCAGTGAAACTGCATAAAGCTACATTTATGCTCTGAACATTTTTTTCCGTGAATTTTAATCTTAGGAGTCTGTAACCTCTCTGAGAATCTGATGAAAGACATGGACCCATTCCCCAGAAAAATATTCATAAATACAATTTTTTACTTAAAATGTTAGGGGATTTACAGTTCCTCTGAAACCCACTCATGGAACATAGATTAGGAGATTCTAAGAGAAGAAAGGAGGAAGGAAGGGAGGGGGAGACAGTGGTGGGGAGGGATTTGGAAAAAAATGAGTAGAGTTTTGAAACAAACATGTCGAGAAGTTTGAACCACAGATCCTCTGGCCCTAAATATATCCCCTCTTCACTCTGTGCTAGTTCAAGGACCTATACTTTTCCTACAAATCACTTCTCTTAGTCAATGATATCATATTCCATGCATCGTTCTGCAAACCTGCGTTTTCCCATCAAGTCTGCCTATTTCAGATCTATTCATATATGGTATATTTTGATCTAGTCTATTCACTTGAACTGCTAGACAGTATGTAGTATGAATTTACCTCTTTTTATGTATCCATTCTCTAATATTGGACATTTAAATCGTTTCCTGTTTCCTGTTACTGATGGAAATATCCTTGTATATTTCTCCTTGCACACAAGTGAGAGAATTTTCTCTGTGGACTCTACTTAGAGTGGAATTGCTGGGTTGTAGGGAGTGAGCATTTCTTTTTTTGAGACAGAGTCCTGCTCTGTGGCTTAGGCTGGAGTGCAGTGGCGTGATCTTGGCTCACTGCAACCTCCACTTCTTGGGTTCAAACGATTCAGGAGTGAGCATTTCTTAAACATTTTTAGATACAATTACCTTGCTCTCTGTGGTCATTGCACAAATCTACAATAGTGTCTTGGGGTTGTGTTACCCACATCCTTTCCAAGGCTTGTTATTTTCTGACTTTTATACGTTTAAAAAATGAATCTGGTGGGCTTAAAATGATGTGTGTATATTTTTAAAATGTGTGTTTAAAATGTTTAAATGTTTAAAATGTTTAAAATGTGTGTTTGCGTTTATTCGCTTTTTATTTTTGGTGTTTGTGTGCCTCTTCTGCAAATTACCTATGTCCTTTGCCCATTTCCCTTCCCCTGCTAGCATATTGAAGGTGAAGTCTTTCTAGGTCTTGGTTTTGGTTTTTAAAATTTGGCCATAGCCCTCCCTCCTCAAAACTCGGTTAAAAAAAAAAAAAAAAGAAAAGTGACATGCATGGGAGATGAAGAAGTCAGAACTTGAGTTTAGGGTATTCCAGTTTCAGTCCTGGCTCTCATGCTAACTGGCTATGTGAATTTGGGCAAGTTATTTAGCCTCTGTAAGCCTCAGCTTCCTGACCTGGAAAATGGGGATAACCATCTCTACTTCTCAAAGTCAATGACAGGCTTAGATACACTGGTGCCTATGAGTGGTCAGTAAATAATAGTTGAATTGAAGAACCCAGATAAAGTTCTCATCATGTCCAGACGCCTTCACATATAGCTCTGAACAGGCCTAAAGCACAGCCTACATGAAGGAATTCAGTTATCACAGTGGGACACAGCCCACTATGGACATAGGACAGTTCTGCTGTCTGCCGGGTGGCCCTAGAACTGACACACAGTTCTGGAGACCTGTGGGTCTCTGTTCTAGGGAAGCCCCCTCCCCACTTTCTCTGCTACTTCCAGAGAGGTCTCAGGGGACATCATTAACCTCACATCAGAACAGTAGTGGCTCTGGAACGCCAAACCAGCATCTATAACCTCCCTTAATGCCCACCAAGTAAACCAAACCATTTGGAATTAGTAATAATAACAAAAGAAACAACAATAGCTCATCATTCTTGAATGCTACCTGAATAGATATAAAGCACTTAGAACATTGCCTAACACATAGGAAGCACTATGTATTAGCTATCATCATTATTATTATAACATAGTGATGATGATGATGTACTAGGCATTGAGTTAAGCATAATGAACATTAATTTGTTTAAGCCTCATAACTGTAAAGAGTTTTGGTTAATTCTCATAAGTGTAAGTGCTGGGGATGGACCCCCCTCCCAGCGCTTTTCTAAGTTCTTTCTCTAAGCACACAGATGTTGTACTAGGGGAGAAGGATTTTTTTCCTTAAGATGATAGTAATGCTTCATGTAGTATTTGTTCATCAATTAACAGCTTACAAAGTGCTTCCATATGCATGCATTCTTTCAGTGCTCACAAAATCCTTGTGCAGGAGTATCTTATCTCCCTTTTAAAACAGCCCTCTCTCAGCTTCCAGGAGCTACATATCCTGGTTTCCTTCCTCCATCATTGTCCACTTCTTTCCAATCTTCTTTTGCTTGATCCTCCTCTTTTCCCCCAATCTCCACATGTAAGCGTTTCTTAGAAGATCTGATGCCTGGGTTCCACGTGCAGAAATTCTAGTTTACTAATGGTTGATTTGCTTAGGCAGCAGCACTTTTTTGGTGGGTCCAAATTATTATTATTATTATTATTTTTCACAAAGCAGTATGAACATTTATTTGTACAAATTTATGGGCCAACACTCTCATTGCTCCTACTCAATATAGTGTCAGAGGTGTTTGAACCAGAGTAACTCCATCTTAAATAGGAGCTGGGTAGAATGAGGCTGAGAGACCAACTGGGCTGCATTCCCAGACAGTTAAGGCATTTAAGTCACAGGATGAGATATGAGGTTGGCACAAAATAACAGATCATAAAGACCTTGCTGATAAAACAGGTTGCAGCAAAGAAGTCAGCTAAAACCCACCAAAACCAAGATGCCCACGAGGGTGACCTCTGATTGTCCTCACTGCTACACTCCCAACAGCGCCATGACAGTTTACAAATTCTATGGCAATGTGAGGAAGTTACCCTATATGGTCTAAAAAGGGGAGGCATGAATAATCCACCCGTTGTTTAGCATCAAGAAATAACCATAAAAATGGGCAACCAGCAGCCCCCAGAGCTGCTCTGCCTATGGAGTAGCCATTCTTTTCTTTTTTCACTTTCCTGATAAATTTGCTTTCACTATGCAGTTGCCCTGAGTTTTTTCTTGCGCAAGATCCAAAAATCCTCTCTTGTGATATGGATTGGGACCACTTTCCAATAACAACAGTACTGGAAATCCTAACCAGAGCAATCAGGCAAGAGAAAGAAAAAGTAATCCAAACAGGGAAAGAATATGTCAAATTATATCTCTTCCCTGATGATATAATTCTATATCTAGAAAATCCTAAAGTCTCTACCAAAAGGCTCCTAGGATGGATAAATGACCTCAGTAAAGTTTCAGGATACAAAAATCAATGTGCAAACATCAGTAGCATTTCTACACATCAATAATGATCAAGCTGAGATCCAAATCAAGAATGCAACTGCATTTATAATGACCACACAAAAAATAACCTATCTGTCTGGGAATACCTCTAACCAAGGAGGAGAAAGATCTCTACAAGGAGAACTACAAAATACTGCTGAAAGAAACCATAAATGACACACAAATGGAAAAACATTCCATGCTCATGGACTGGAAGAATCAATATTGTTAAAATGGCCATACTGCCCAAAACAGTCTATGGATTCAATGTTATTTCTATCAAACTATCAAAGCCATTCTTCACAGAATTAGAAGAAACTATTCTATAGCTCACATGCAGCCAAAAAAAAAAAAAAAAAAAAGCCCCAATAGCCAAAGCAATCCTTAGCAAAAAGAACAAAGCTGAAGGTATCATAGTCCTGGACTGAAACTATACTCTAAGGCTACAGTTACAAAAACAGCATGGAAGTGGTATGAAAATAGAAACGTAGACCAATAGAACAGAATAGAGAACCCAGAAATAAAGCCACACATTTACAACCAACTGACCTTTGATAAAGTTGACAAAAATAAACAATCGAGAAAGGACACTCTATTCAGTAAATGGTGTTGGGATAACTGGCTAGCCATATGCAAAAGAATAAAACTGGACCTTTATCACCACAAAATTAACTCAAGATGGGTTAAAGACTTACATGTAATACCTGAGACTAAAAATTCTAGAAGAAAATCTAGGAAACACCATTTTGGACATTGGTCTTGGGAAATAACTTATGGCTAAGGCCTCAAAAGCGATTTGCAACAAAAACAAAAATTGACAAATGAGATCTAATTAAGTGAAAGAGCTTCTGCACAGGAAAAGAAACTGTCAACAGAGTAAAAAGACAACCTGGAGAATAGGAGAAAATATTAACAAACTACGCATCCAAAAGAAGTGTAATATGGAACTTGAACAGTTCAACCAGCAAAAAAACAAATGACCCCATTAAAAAGTGGGCAAAAGACATGAACAGACACTTCTTAAAGAGGCGGGCAGATCACCTGAGGTCAGGAGTTCAAGACCAGCCTGGCCAACATCGTGAAAGCCCCATCTCCACTAAAAATACAAAAATTAGCCAGACGTGTTGGCACGTGCCTGTAATCCCAGCTACTTGGGAGGCTGAGGCAGGAGAATCGTTTGAACCCAGGGGGCAGAGGTTGCAGTGAGCCAAGATTACGCCATTGCACTCCAGCCTGGGCAACAAGAGAGAAACCCTATCTAAAACAAAACAAAACAGACATACAAGCAGTCAACAAACATAAAAAAATGCTCAACATTTCTAATCATCAGAGAAATACAAATCAAAACGACAGTGAGAAACCAATTAACAGCTCACACCAGTCGGAATGGCTTTTGTTAAAAGTGAAAAGATACTAGATGTTGGTGAGGCTGTGGAGAAAAGAGAATATTAATTAATGTAAGTTAGTTAATGTAAGTAAGTAAGTTAGTTCAGCCACCATGGAAAGCAGTTTGGAGATTTCTCAAAGAACTTAAGACAGAACTACCATTCGACCCAGCAATCTCATTACTGGGTATATACCCAAAGGAAAATAAATTGTTCTATCAAAAACACACATACACTCGTGGGTTCATCACAACACTATTCACAAGAGCAAAGTCATGGAATCAATGTAGGTGCCCATCAATGGTGGACTGAATGAAGAATATGTATGTACCATGGAGTACTGTGCAGCCATACAAACAAACAAAATCACGTCCTTTGCAGCAACGTGGATACAGCTGGAGGCCATTATCCTAAGTGAATTAACGCAAGAACAGAAGACCAAAGACTGCATGTTCTCACTCACAAGTGGGAGCTAAATAAATGTGTTCATAGATGTAAAGATGGCAACAATAGACACTGGGGACTACTTGGGGGGTGGAAAGAAGGGGTCAAGGGTAGAAAAACTAACTGGTAGGTACTGTGCTCACTACTTGGGTAATGGGATCTATCACACCCCAAGCCTCAGCATCATGCAATATACCCACGTAGGAGAGCTGTACATGTACCCCCCAAATCTAAAATTGAAGGTGAAATTTTAAAAATTTAAAAATAAACAAATTTTTGGGCACATGTGCAATTGTGTTACATGCGTAGGTTGCATAGTAGTCCAGTCAGGGCTTTTAGGGTCGTTATAACCCAATGAACATTGTTCTCGTTAAGCAATTTCTCATCATCCACCCCCAACCTTAGCTTTCACCCTTCCGAGTCTCCATGGTGTGTAATTTCACTTTCCACATCCGTGTGTACATTTTTTTTTTTTTAAGCACCTGCTTAGAGTGAGAATGTGCAACATTTGAATTTCTGTGCCTGAGTTGTTTCACTGAAGATAATAACCTCCAATTTCGTCCATGTGGGGCAGCAGTACTTTTTAAAAAGCTCTGTAGGTAATTTATTGAGTGGCCAGGATCAAGAATCATTGATTTATGGTTGCATGTGGTGGCTCACACCTGCATTTTGGGAGGCTGAGGTGGGACGATCACTTGAGGCCAGGAGTTCAAGTCCAGCCTGGTCAACATAGCAAGACCCCATATCTATAAAAACTAAAGGATAAATTAGCCAGGTGTGGTGGTGTATGACTGTAGTCCCAGCTACTCAGGAGGCTGAGGTAGGAGGATCATTTGAGCTTATGAGTTCGAGGCTACAGTGAGCTATGATTGTGCCACTGCACTCCAGCCTGGGCAACAGAGTGAGATCCTGTCTCTAAAAAGAGAAAAGAAAAGAAAAGAAAAGAAAGAAAAGTACCACTGATCTTTATGTTGGTAACCTTACCTTTTCAATCTCTGTAGCAGACCTCTCCTTTGGGCTCCAGGGAGTTTACTTGGCATTCTTATTTGGTTGTCTCTCAAGAATCTCAAAGATTATGTCTGTCATGGAGAGTTTGACTTCCCAACTCCTCTCCTCTGCTAACCCGTTTGTCCCATGATTTTCATCATCTTAGAAAACAGCATTCATTATTCCAACTGCTTAAGCCAAAGCCCCAGGAGTTACTTTTTTTAAAAAATAGACAGCGTCTTGCTCTGTTGCCCAGACTAGAGTGCTGTGGTGCAATCAAGACTCACTGCAGCCTCAACCTCCTGGGAGGAGTTATCTTTGATCCCTCCCTTTCCCTTGTCTCCTTCCCATCCATCAGTGAGTCCTGCTGACTCTACTTCCAAAGCTCATCCATGCCTCTGCATGTGCTTGGTATCGCCTTACACAAAGTCACCAGTATTATCTCTTGCCTGGATTATCTACGGCCATAATCTCCCACCCGACTTCCTTGTTTTCATTCTAGTGCTTGCCCAAACCCATTCTCTACAGAATGGTCAGATTGATCTTTCAAAAGTGAGGATGAGATCAGTTTGTCCCCCTTAATTGTTTCTCGAGTGTGAAACACCTGTTGATACTTCTTCAGTGTCCTGTGGGATTTGGCTCCGGCTTTTCTCCCCAAACTCTCTTGGGTCCTCTCTTCTGTCTTTCTCACTTAGCTCCAGCTGCCCTGCCATCTTCTAGTTCCTGCAAACCTTTTTCTGCACCACAGCCCCTGCTGTTCTAATTACATTGATCATTCTGATTCCAGGCTTCTCTTTATGTCCCAGTATGTCAAACATCACTACCCTTGTCTAAAACAATTTTCCATAGTCTTGATTATAGAACCGTTGTTCCTTTACTTTATCATTTTGGTTACTTGAAGACTTTTGTCTTCTTATTCAACTGTTTGTTGTACATTCCATAAAGGCAAGGACCATGGTTGTGTTGTCAGATTTAGCAAAACAACAGAAAACAAAATAGCAGCAAAGACCAAACAAACAAAAACCCAGGACATCCAGTTAAATTGGAATTTCAGATAAACAACAAAATAATTTTATTTTATGTATTTATTTATTTATTTATTTTGAGACGGAGTTTCGCTCTTGTCGCCCAGCTGGAGTGCAGTGGTGGGACCTCGGCTCACTGCAGCCTCCGCCTCCTGGGTTCAAGGGATTCTCCTGCCTCAGCCTCCTGAGTAGATGGGATTATAGGTGCGTGCCACCATGCCTGGCTAATTTTTGTATTTTTTTGTAGAAATGGGGTTTCACTGTGTTGGCCAGGCTGGTCTCAAGCTGCTGACCTCAGGTAATCTACCTACCTTGGCCTCCCAAAGTGCTGGGATTATAGGCATGAGCCACCGTGCTGGGTCAATAATTTTATATTATAAATATGTCCGCAATACACTTATATTATAAACAAAATAATTTTGTATTATAAGTACATCCCCAATATACATTATACTTACATACGTTAGGTAATTAATAAGTGTGAGCCAAATGTTGTACAAATGAATTCAGAATAAGCAGCACACCTGGGAAAAGAACCCCTGCCATCTTTTCCTTTCTCTTTTTTTTTTTTTTTGAGACAGAGTCTTGCTCTGTCGTCCAGACTGGAGTACAGTGGTGCGATTTCAGCTCACTGCAACCTCCTCTTCCCAGTTCAAACGATTCTTGTGCCTCAGCCTCCCAAGTAGCTGGAACTACAGGTGCAAGCCACCACTCCTGGCTAATTTTTGTATTTTTAGTAAAGATATGGTTTCACCATGTTGGCCAGCCTGGTCTCGGACTCCTGACCTCAAGTGATCCACACCTCTTTTGAGAAGTGTCTGTTCATGTCTTTTGTCCACTTTTTAATGGGGTCATTTGTTTTTTTGCAATCCGCCTGCCTCAGCCTCCCAAAGTGTTGGGATTACATGGGTGAGCCACCACACTCGGCCCCCTTTCATCTTTATAGTCACACTCACCTCCACTCTCTCCATCATCCCTTACCTCTAGCAATCATTGATGTATTTTTCATGTCTAAAATTTTGTCTTTTTGGGGATGTTATATAAATAGAATCATACACTATGTGACCTTTTGAGAGTAGATTTTTTTTGTTGTTGTTCAGCATAAAGCCCTTGAGATCCATCGAAGTTGTTGTGTGTATCAGTAGTTTATTCCTTTTTATTACTGAGTAGGATTCCATGACATGGGTGTACCACAGTTTCTTTAACCACTCCCCATCGAGGAACATAGTGGTTGTTTCCAGTTTTTGGCGA
The DNA here is from genome assembly GCF_000951045.1 of Mandrillus leucophaeus. Classification (NCBI taxonomy): domain Eukaryota; kingdom Metazoa; phylum Chordata; class Mammalia; order Primates; family Cercopithecidae; genus Mandrillus; species Mandrillus leucophaeus. The sequence goes on from NW_012103365.1 coordinate 4,046,104, forward strand.
CTACAAATAAAGTTGCTATGAACAATCATAGATCAGTTTTTGTGTGGGCATAAGTCTTCATTTCTTTGGGGTAAATGCCCAGGGGTGCAATTGCTGGGTCATATAGTAAGTGTATCTTTTTTTTTTTTTTTTAAGAAAGTGGCAACTATTTTTCCAGAGTGGCTATATGATTTTACACTCCAGTAACATACAAGAAATCTAGTTTCTCCACATCCTTGCTAGCATTTGATACTGTCACTGTTTTTTATTTCAGATGTTCTAATAGGTGAGTAATGGTAACTCATTGTGGTCTTAATTTGCATTTTCATAATGGCTAATGGTGTTGAACATCGTTTCCTGTGCTTGTTTGCCATTTGTATATCCTCTTTGGTGAAATGCGCCTTTTGTCCATTTTCTTTTCTTTCTTTTTTTTTTTCTTTTGAGAAGGAGTCTCGCTCTGTTGCCAGGCTGTAGTGCATGGTGCAATCGCGGCTCACTGCAACCTCCACCTCCTGGGCTCAAGCGATTCTCCTGCCTCAGCTTCCTGAGTACCTGGGACTACAGGCGCAAGCCATCATGCCCTGCTAATTTTTGTATTTTTAGTAGATACAGGGTTTCACCATGCTGGCCAGGATGGTCTCAATCTCTTGGCCTTGTGATCTGCCTGCCTCGGTCTCCCAAAGTGCTGGGGTTACAGGCGTGAGCCACCGCACCCGGCTGCCCATTTTCTAATTGAATTATTATTATTTATTTACTGTTCAGTTTTGAGAGTTCTTTATTCCAAAGTGGCCTTCTGTTAGATATGTGATTTGCAAATAATTTCTTCCAGTTTATAGCTTATCTTTTTATCCTTTTAATGAAGTCTTTTACAGAGTAAAAGTTTTTCATTTTGAAGTCCAATTTATCAATTTATTCTTTTATGAATTACACTTTTGGTGTCATGTTTAAGAGTTCTTCATGTGCTCCAAGGATTTCCCCTTTTGTTATCTTCTAAAATATTTATAGTTTTACATTTTACGTTGAAGTCTATGATCCATTTTCAATTAGTTAGTTTTTATATAAGGTGTGAGATGTAGGTCAGGATACTTAAAATTTTTTTTTTTTTTGCTTTAGCACCATTTGGAGAAAATATTACACTTCTTATATTGAATTGCTTTTGCATCTTTGTAAAACATTGGTTGGTTGATGCAAAAGCAGAGGGGTGTTAAAAAATCAGTTGGTTGCACTCGTGTGGCATTATTTCTAGGTTTTTCATTCTGTTCCATTGATCTCTGTGTCTCTCCCTCTGCCATTATTACATAGTCTTTATTACTGTGGCTACAGCTATTCATACTTATTTATTTATTCATATATATATTTTGAGACAGGGTTTTATTCCTGTCACTCAGGCTGGAGTGCAATGGTGCAATCTTGGCTCACTGCAACCTCTGCCTCCCAGGCTCAAGTGATCCTCCTGCCTCAGCCTCTCAAGTAGCTGGGACTACAGGTTCACGCCACTGCACATGGCTAACTTTTCTTCCTGCATTTTTAGATACAAGGAGATTTTAGAGATGAGATTTCACCATGTTGCCCAAGCCGATCTTGAACTCCTGGCCTCAAGCAATCCACCCACCTCAGCCTCCCAAAGTGCTGGGGTTACAGGTGTGAGCCCCTACGCCTGGCCTTACTGTAGCTACATCTAATAAGTCCTGATGTGAGGAAGAGTGATTCCTCCGAGTTTATCAATGTCTTTTGAAAATTGTTTTGGTTATTCTAGCGCCTTTGCCTTTCCATATAAATTTCAGAATAATTTCGTCTGTATCTGTAGAAAATTTTGCTGAACTTTTGACAGGAATTCTGTTACATTTGCATCTCAATTTGGGGATAATTGGCATCTTTACTGAGTCTTCTACTCATGAACACATTATGTTTCTCTGTATATTTAGATCTTTGATTTAATAGTTTTTGGCATGTAATTCCTAAACATATTTATTTAGATTTACACATAATTGTTTCATCCTTTGAGCAATTATAAAAGACATTGTATTTTTAATTTCAGTTTTCATGTGTTCATTGTTAATACATACATACAGAGATAATTTTGTGTCTTTCTCTAGTATCCTGTGAACTTGCAGAACTTATTTATTTATTTATTTATTTTTGAGATGGAGTTTTGCTCTTCTTGCCCAGGCTGGAGTGCAATGGTGCGGTCTCAGCTCACTATAACCTTCGCCTCCCGGGTTTGAGTGATTCTCCTGTCTCAGCCTCCCAAGTGGATGGGATTACAGGTGCCCATCACCACACCTGGCTAATTTTTGTATTTTTAGTAGAGACAGGGTTTCCCCATGTTGGCTAGGCTGGTCTCAAACTCCTGACCTCAGGTGATCCGCCCACCTCGGCCTCCCAAAGTGCTGGGATTACAGGCTTGAGCCATTGCGCCCAGCCAGTTCCCATTGTTTTTCTATAGATTTCTTGGAATTTTCTGTGTGGACCGCCATGTCATTTGCAAATATGGACCATTCTTTTCCTTCCCTTTTTATTAGTGTGCTTTTTATTCTCTCTCTCTCTCTCTTTTTTTTTTTTACCCTTATTTCACTGGCTAGAACTTCCAGCACTATGTTGAATAGCAGTGGTGAGGGTGAATGCCCTCCTTTTTTTCCCAATTAGCTCATTTTTGTAAACACAGTTATGCATGATGCAATGGAGAGACTAAGCATGGGTGTCAAAATCAATCTAATCCACGGTCAAACCAGATCTCACAACATACTATCTATATGATCTTAGAAAAGTGACTTTCTCTCTGTATGTTTCCTCACCTTCAAGGATTGGATAATAATACCTATGCCTGGGCTGGGCGTGGTGGCTCATGCCTGTAATCCCAGCACTTTGGAAGGACAAGGCAGGTGGATCACCTGAGGTCAGGAATTTGAGACCAGCCTGGCAACATGGTGAAATGCTGTCTCCACTAAAAATACAAAAAATTAGCTAGGTGTGGTGGCAGGCACCTGTAATCCCAGTACTCAGGAGGCTGAGGCAGGAGAATTGCTTGAATCTGGGAGTCGGAGGTTGCAGTGAGTCAAGGTTGCACCATTGCACTCCAGCCTGGGTGATACAGAGAAACTGTGTCTCAAACAACAACAACAACAACAACAACAACAACAACAACCACCACCACCACCACCACCACCACCGCCACCACAACCACCACCCAACAATAATATCTATGCCTTGGCTTTGCTAGACAACACAACAGAGTGTAGAGGTTCAGAACACAGACTTTGGAGCCAGGTTACCCAGGCTCAGGTCCCAGCACCATGACTCTCAATCTCATGACCTTGAGCAAGTTACTTGTTCCCTCTGTGGTTCAGTTTCCTCATTGGTTCAGTGGGCAAAATAAGACTAACATAAAGTTATTGCAAAGATGGAATGAGATAATAAACGTTAAGTTTTTGGAACAGTACTTGGCACATAGTAAGCACTAAAGAAGTGTTTTTGTTGTTGTGGTTGTGAGATTTAAATGAATGTGTAGAAAATACCTAGCACAGTGCAAATGCTCAGTAAAATATTTTCTGACACTAAATTCCATGCTAACTTAAAAAAAAAATTAAACAACACCAAAGAC
>NW_012103365.1:4051013-4052600 GCF_000951045.1 Mandrillus leucophaeus
TTTTTTTTTTTTTTGAGACAGGGTCTCGCTCTGTCACCCAGGCTCAGCTCACAGAAGCCTCACCTCCAAGGTTCAAGCAATTCTCCCACCTCAGCCTCCCAAGTAGCTGGGATTACAGGGGCAGACCACCATGCCTGACTAATTTTTACATTTTTAGTAGAGACAGGATTTCACCATGTTGACCAGACTGGTCGCAAACTTCTGACCTCAGGTGATTCACCCACCTCAGCCTCCTAAAGTGCTGGGATTATAGGTGCAAGCCACCATGCTTGGCTGTGCTTTTCTTATATACACAATTTTCCCCATACTTTATCACATCCATTATTCTAATCAGATACACGTTTTCCCCTTGGTGACTTCAAGTCTTATATTGTTACCTGTTACATGGCTGTCAGGACAGTAACAAAACATTATTCTTTTTCTCTTGCTCTGCCGCCTCGAACCACCCCCAGTGGCAATCACAACCTGCCCATGTTTCTCTGTCTTCACTTTTTTCCTGTCCGTGCATTTGATCAGCTCACTCCTTTTTCCCAGCCACATTCTTTCTTGTCCATCCATTTGGCCTTCTCACCAGTTCACTCATAGTGATATTATTATCAATTTTTGGCTCATTATAAATTAGCATTTTCAAGTGCTCTCATTTACATAGGGCACCCCAAAGATAACTTGGTCCACAGCTAAAAGGGCAATTGTTCTAATGCATCTATGATTGAGGCAAAGCCCTTGCAGGAAATAGCAAGCTAAGGACAGCTGATTATAATGAAGGGCTTAAGCAAGGCATAAATGCTTCAGGGATGACAAGAACACAGACTGAAAGGACTGATGATCTATTTCAGCAGAAAAATATCCATCAACAGAGAAACCTTTCCTAAAGCAGTGCCCAGTCAAGGTGTGGGACTTAGAAAAGCTGGATCTATATTTTAGGAGACAGCAGCCCACTTGGTTGACAGGTCGTACGTCAAGTAACAAGTTTAATAAAGAATTCATTGAAAAACACTATTTCAACACTAGGCGATAAAGTTGGCCCCAGAAGAGTAGGACTTGGGAAGGTTTTGGAAAATATTATTGGTTGATACCAGATGTTCAACTTAGAAGGTACATCTTTAAGACTCATGGAGCAATGTGCCAGCATCATGACCTTGGACCTGTTCCAAAGCCCCGTATATTATCTAAAAGAATTCATTGAGACCACCTTTGTACTTACTTGGTGCGCTTTCTCTGCTCATTAATTTGAGCTGTTCGGTTTGCGTTTGAATTACCTCTACATACTGACTGTCACACTTTCCCCACCTAGCTTTAGTGTTACTATTAAAACAATTGGATGATGGACCCTGCAGCAAGTGTTACTTCAGTCAGTGGGTTTGGACTCTTCCTTCCCTTCCCTTCCTCCCTTCCTCCTTTCCTCCCTCCCTCCCTCCCTTCCTTCTTTTTGACAGAGTCTGACTCCATCACCCGGCTGGAGTGCAGTGGCGTGATCTCGGCTCACTCTGATCTCCACCTCCCGGGTTCCAGCGTTTCCCTTGCCTCAGCCTCCCGAGTAGCTCCAGCACGCACCACCACGCCCGGCTAATTTTTTGTATTTCAGTG
>NW_012103365.1:4056201-4057019 GCF_000951045.1 Mandrillus leucophaeus
TAAACATCTAAATATGGTTTAGCATATTCCTTTGTAAAGTTCAACTGTTCATAGTCAATATTGTTATCTTTTTTTTTTGAGATGGGGTCTCACTCTGCTGCCCAGGTTAGAGTACAGTGGCACAATCATAGCTCACTGCAGCTTCAAACTCCTGGGCTTAAGCAATTCTCCCACCTCAGCCTCCTGAGGTGCTGGGACTATAAGTACAACTCTATGCCTGGCTGATTTTTAAATTTTTTTTTGTAGAGATAGGGTCTGACTATGTTGCCCAGGCTGGTCTTGAACTCTTGACCTCAAGTGATCCTCCCACCTCTGCCTCCCAAAGTGTTGGGATTACAGTTGTGAACCACCATGTCCGGCCATAGTCAACATCTAATTTGGTCCTCATTCTTCCGCTAGGGCTCAAGAGAAGTGTAATTCCAAAACTTTCAGGGGTTCTTCCCCAAATGGGGCTCAGTTCCTGTTGTTTTGCCCTTCGCAGTATCTCTAAAGTCCACAGTACTTACAGCAGAGTGTCTTCACATTTCACAAGAAGCCTCAATGGCCTGCTTTCATTTATTGATGAGAAGGGCTTATTTTGCTTCCTAATTTCTGTATTACTAATAGTATCAGTGCCAAAAACATCCTGCTCATTTTACCTTTTCAAGCCTTATTTCTGAGAAGGACATCTCTTTCCTCACTAATCAAATTTTCTGTTTCTTGTAAGCTGGAAAGGGTAAGAGGCATGTTCCTATAAACTCCCTGTCTTTCTCCTAATAACTCCCTTGCATCCACTCAACAAGTATTCATTGAGCACCTATTATGTGCTGAGAATTGCA
>NW_012103365.1:4059237-4060871 GCF_000951045.1 Mandrillus leucophaeus
GGCTAATTTTTTGTATTTCAGTGGAGACGGGGTTTCACCAAGTTGGCCAGGATGGTCTCGATCTCCTGACCTTGTGATCTGGCCACCTTGGCCTCCCAAGTGCTGGGATTATAGACGTGAGCCACCGCGCCCAGCCAAGAAAGTAGGCTTTCTATTTGCCCTCTCTGGGTATCTAGTATTGGCTAGGACTTTGCCTCTCTCATCTCAGACCCTTCCTGGGACCTGTGCGGCTTGAGTGGGAACTGCTGCTGCATCACCTGTTTTTCTTTTTTTCTCTTTTCTTTCTTTCTTTCTTTTTTTTTTTATTGAGATGGAGTCTCACTCACAGCCCAGGCTGGAGTATGGTGGCGCGATCCCGCTCACTGCAACCTCCACCTCCCAGGTTCAAGCAATTCTTCTCCTGCCTCAGCATCCCAAGTAACTGGGAATACTTAGGTGTGTGCCACCATGCCCAGCTAATTTTATATTTTTAGTAGACATGGGGCTTCACCATGTTAGCCAGGCTGGTCTCAAACTCCTGACCTACGGTGATCCGCCCGCCTCGGCCTCCCAAAGTGCTGGAATTACAGGTGTGAGCCACTGCGCCTGGCCCAGCTCCTGTTTTATTGGTGCTGCTGCCAATAGTGGCCCCTTGGCTGCTGTGGCCCAAGACAATTCTTCTTCCGACGTGGCCCAGGGAAGCCAAAAGATTGGACGCCCCTGCTCTAGACACTCGTTGCTCTGTTCCTCTGCCCTACCCCATGGCCACCGTCCTCATTAGGGCCTTCATAACGTCTCATCTGGATCACAGTGTTCATCTCTGAAGTGGTCTTGCTGACTTCCTGGCCTCCCTCAGTCTCAAATCCATATTTCACCCAGTGAGATGGTTCTAAAGCATGAATCTGATCATAAAGTGTTCTGTTGAGCTCCTCTGGGGCTCCTCACAGGATTTAGACTTTGGTCAGTCTTCTTATCTTAACCCACAGGACCCCTTGTAATCAGTCTTGTGACAACTTCTTTTCTGCTTTAGCTGTTTGGTGTGCCACCACATTCATTCATTTACTAAACATTGATCAAAGGCCTGGCACTGTTCTGTCCTGGCACTGGGAATAGAGTAGTGAACAGAAACAAAAGCCCCGACCGCATGGAACTTCATTCTCATTGGAGAGACAGCGCATAGCAGAAGGCAGTAAGTACAGCGGAAAGAAACAAAGCAAGGAGGGAGTTGGGAGAGAGGGGATGGCTCTCTCTTGAAAGGGAGAATTCTTAAAGGAGAGTGTTCAGGGAAAACCTCACTGAGGAGGTTATGTTTGAATCTGGACTTGAAGGAATTGAGGGAGCAAGTCATGTGGGATCTAGAGGGGGGAACAGTATGTGCAAGGGCCCTGAGGTTATTTCAAGGATTGGTAAGAAGGTGAGTGTGATTGAGGCAGAGATGGAAAACCACTGGATTTTTCTGAACCTAAGAGTGATGTGCTCTGACTTACGTTTTAGAAATGAACTACTGGGGTGGGCGCGGTGGCTCACACCTGTAATCCCAGCACTTTGGGAGGCCGAGGCTGGTGAATCACCTGAGGCCAGGAGTTTGAGACCAGCCTGGACAACATGGTGAAACCCCATCTCTACTAAAAATACAAAAATTAGCTCGGCATGGT
>NW_012103365.1:4061201-4061618 GCF_000951045.1 Mandrillus leucophaeus
AAAAAAAAAAAAAAAAAGGGTTTATGAAGTGAAGGAACAAATAAATACAATTATAGATCTGACTGAAAGTGAAGGATGCCACTTACGCCAGGGAAGGCAGGTAAGCAGATGCTTCCCTTAATACCTAACAGTTTTTGAGTGCTCCCTACCTGCTGGGCATTTTCCTAATGCTTCTCATACATATAGCTATCTCTTACAGGAAGGAACTGACTTATTTTACAGAGGAGGAGACTGAGCCTAGAGGGGTGAAGCAGCTTGTCTAAGATCCCACACTCAGCAAGAGATGGAGGCAGAACTTGAACAAGGCACTTAAAGTCCAGCTGGACTTTATACTTGCATGAGAGGAAGCAATTCATTTCCCCGTGGGCTTGCTTTCTGAGAAATTGTTGAGCCAGAGCAAAAGTACAAAAACTGGCT
>NW_012103365.1:4064198-4079114 GCF_000951045.1 Mandrillus leucophaeus
GGGTTTCACCATGTTGGCCAGGCTGGTCTCGAACTCCTGACCCTGTGATCTGCCCTCCTTGGCCTCCCAAAGTGCTGGGATTACAGGAGTGAGCCACTGTGCCCAGCCAGACTATGCTTTTTCATTGCTTTGGATCGACTACACTGTTACACGTTAGGTAAAGAGGCAGAAAGTATGTTGTTAGCTCTCACAGCTAACTTGTAATCCAGCATTGGTCCAAGTTGTACACCAAAACATCACTTCCTGTGCAGATGTTAACAATTACTAACGCATTCCTTGATCGACTGCAACAGTTTTGTTGGAGAGACAGTTGAGGTCTGAGATGTGCTAGTTTCCCATTTGTGTATTTGATCTTGAAGCAGCTGGTGAATCTGCACCCGCTGTTAGAGTTCAATCCATGTTTGTTAGTTTCAGTGGAGAAACTTCCATCATGAACTTTACCACTCTCCTTGCTGAAGGGGGAAGGATGTTGCAAAATTGGCTTGATGCCTGAAAATGTCTATTTACTGTGCTTCATGAAAAGATGTCTATGATTGAATAATGATGCTTGAGTACTTAGATGACTTCAGTCTGTAGGGGATGCCTCTCTCATTTGCCACCTGAAAAGGTGCAATTACCAAAATTGCTTATAATGCCTCTCCTTTAGGAGTTCATATTAGGAATCCCTTCAGGAGAATTCATTCATGCATTCATGCATGCATGCATTCATTCATATCTCTCCCCCCGCCCCCAAAAGCAAGCTTGTTCTACCCACGTACCATGAACTTGTCTATCAACAAAGATGATTCACAAATTTTGATGTTCAAGATTACCTGATCACGGCTGGGTGCGGTGGCTCATACCTGTAATCCCAGCACTTTGGGAGGCCCAGGTGGGCAGATTGCTTGAGCCCAGGAGTTCGAGACCAGACTGGGCAACCTTGTCTCTACTAAAAATACAAAGATTAGCTAGGTGTAGTGGCATGTGCCTGTAATCCCACCTACTCGAGAGTCTGAGGCAGGAGAATCTCTTGAATCCAGGACATGGAGGTTACAGTGAGCAGAGATCATGCCATTACACTCCAGCCTGCTGACAGAGCAAGACTCCGTTAAAAAAAAAAAAAAAAAAGATTACCTCATTCCTGGAGATAGACCCAGTGGTGTGCTGGGAAGTGCTTGACAATCAGCACTTGCCAAAAAAATGAAGAAATGTTTTATTTGTAATGTTTGCTGATTTCTCTGGTGTAAGTACTCCTACCATGGTTGATTTGAAGTCACCAACTGCAGGTGTGCACAACGGTTCTCACAAATCATGAGCCAGCTCCAGTACCCCAGTAGATGTGATCTGCACCCAAATCTCCACCCACTTGCTGATTTCATTACCTCATTCATACGTGGGCCATCTGCAGCTCCCATAAGAGGAGTTCAGGGTTGGGGTGAAAGTGGCATTCATAGCTGAGTGAGAAACAGTCTAACATAATTATCAGGCACGTGGATTCTGGTCCATGTCAAGTGCATATGTAGTTCAGATCTCAGCTCTGCCATTAACTATTGTATCGTCCAGGACATGTTGCTTGTCTCGCTGTTTCTGTTTTACCTTGAAAGCAGAGGGCCTCATTGGAATAGCCTGTGGACTTAAATGGACTTATATTTGTAAAGTGCTTAGAATAGTGTCAATCACACAGTATGTGTCGTGCAAATGTTTGTTGAATAAATAAGACTCATTCCACAAATATTTACTGAGTGCCTAGTTTGGGCCAAGCGCAGGCACTAAGCATTATGGATGTGACAGAGACGGAAGCACAGTTTCTCCCCTTAGGAGTTCAGCATGTAGTGTAGTGGGGGAGAGGTAATGCACACACATTGCCTTGATGTAAAGAAGAAATGAAAACATCTAACTTTTATTGAGAATTATGTGGCAGATACTTCGATAAATACTTAATATACATTATTTTATTTCCGTTTGGTCATCACTTAAGAGGTATCACTTTTTTTTTCTTTTTTTTCAGATGGAGTCTTGCCCTGTTGCCCAGGCTGGATTGCAGTAGTGCAATCTCGGCTCACTGCGACCCCCACCTCCTGAGTTCAACAATTCTCCTGCCTCAGCCTCCTGAGTAGCTGGGATTACAGGTGTGTGCCACCCCACTCAGCTAATTTTTGTATTTTTAGTAGAGACAGGGTTTCACCATGTTGGGCAGGCTGTCTCCAACTCCTGACCTCAAGTGGTCTGCCCGCCTTGGCCTCCCGAAGTGCTGGGATTACAGGCGTGAGCCACTGCAAGAGGTAACATCTTTGTTTGTAAAACTAACATTGAAGAATTAGTAGTAAAGCTAAGCATTTAAAAACATCTGGCCACTTATAGTTCTTTCGTTATCAAGAGTTCCTTTTGATTATCCATTTTTATGAAGGGGCGTTTGTATACTTAAATTAACTTTCCTAAATTTTATACTATGGAAACTTCAAACATACAAAATAGAGCCGATGATATAATACACCTCTAGATACCCATCATCTAACTTCATTAATATGGTTTGGCTCTGTGTCCCCACCAAAATCTCATCTCAAATTGTAATTCCCATGTGTCAAGGGAGGAAAGTGATTGGATTATGGAGTCGGTTTCCCTCCTGCTGTTCTCATGATAGTGAGTGAATTCTCACTAGATCTGATGGTTTTATACATGGTAGTTTTTCCTGTGTGCTCTCTCTCTGTCCTGCTGCCTTGTGAAGAAGGTGCCTGCTTCCCTTTCCCCTTCCACCGTGATTGTAAGTTTCCTGAGGCTTCCCCAGCCATGTGGAACTGCGAGTCAATTAAATCTCTTTCCTTTAATTACTCATCTCAGGGAAGTTCTTTCTAGTATTGTGAGAACAGACTAATACATTCACCAATTATCAACTTTTGATTCATTCATACCCCTGTCTGCTTCTTTCACCTGGATTGTTAAGAAGAAAATTCCAGACATCATATAATTCCATCCACACTACCCCCATTTCACAGATTAGAAAAGTGAGGCTCAGAGTCAAAGTTACACAGCTAGTAAGTGGCAAAGCTGGGACATGAACCCCAGTCTATTTCACTCCAAAGTCCACACTCTTAATTTTTTAAATTTTGCTAAAATTGGGGGGAGATTGCAAGTACCCCAAGTTAGGGAAGGAAATGGGAGCACAGAAGCTTGGAAGAAATCCAGGAGAGTTTTGCAAAAAAAAAAAAAAAAAAAAAATATATATATATATACACACACACACATGTGTATATATAATTTCAGGCTGTTGAAATGGAGGTGGGGATTTTCAGGAGACATAAAAAGCTTGCCTTGAGCCACAGAGGAAAATGATTAGAGGTTGGGCTGTGGGTTTGAAGAGAATTATTGAAGGTGTGGGGAGTGGGTTAACTTAATTGGTATCATCTGGGAGGTCTTGTTTAAAATGCTGATTGCTGGGATCCTCTGCAGACCTCCTGAGTGTGACTTTCTGGGACTTGGGGCCTAAGGATCTATTTTTAACAAGCTCCCCTGGAGTTTCTGATTTTATTATCCTATATAGTTTGAAAACCAAATGGAGCCATTAGCTGGAACCATCAGGACTGTAGGGACAATCATTCAGCAATTTTATTTTTGTTTCCCACTGTGTGTTCAAACCTGTTATGCAGCCCTGAGAGAAATTCCTGGGAAGCCCCAATGCCTTTCTCGGCCGTTATTAGTCACTCGGTTCTCCAGGCATCTCAAGCTGTCCATAGAAAAGTCTCATTTCAGCAAATACGTGTAAGGCTTTAAATTCCATTTAAAGAGGTTTGAAAGGGAATGAAAGCCTCTCTCTTCCAGTGCTAGGGCATGCTTTGGGCTGGCAGCGCATGGTGGGAAAGAAGGGCTTGGACATCTCTTTCTCTCTTTCCTGGTCCAGGTTTCTCCTCGTTTTTTGTTTGAGACAGGGTCTAGCTCTGTCGCCCATGCTGGAGTGCAGTGGCACAATCTCAGCTCACTGCAACCTCCTCCTCCTGGGTTCAAGTGATTCCTGTGCCTCAGCCTCCCGAGTAGCTGAGATTACAGGTGCCCGCCACTCCTCCTCCTGACTAATTTTTGTGTTTTTAGTAGAGATGGGGTTTCACCATGTTGGCTAGGCTGGTCTTGAAATCCTGACCTCAGGTGATCCATCTACCTTGGCCTCTCAAAGTGTTGGGATTACAAACATGAGCCACCACATCTGGCAGGGCTTCTCCTCCTCTTGTCTTACTCATCCAGCTGCCTCCAAATTCTCCAAAGCTACATCAGAAAGTGCCTAAAGGATAGAAACATTCTTTTACTTTAACACTGCAATATAGACAATAAATGATATCAATTTTCTAGCTCACAAAATTGGTTTTCATATGTGTTTGTCCTGCCCTTTGCTTTGTTTGTTGTTGTTGTTGAACTTTTAATTTTGGCAACTATTTCTTTAAATTTACAAGGACTCGGTTCCTTTGTATTGTTGGCAGCCTCAGTTCGATTTAAGAATGTGGTATCTACTCAAATATCTCTTAGTATATTACCCATACTTCTTTGAGAAGTCTCTTCTGATTTTTTGTATTAACTGTACTTCATTTGGTGTTAGCTCCTCTGTTTATTCAGCCTCCTACCTTCTGTTTCATGCTGTTTGCTTCAACTATTTGGTTGTCTGGATTGAAGTGTGGTTCTTTCAGCATAATTGAAAATCAATGTGGCTCAGGCAGTGAATGTGGATTACGGTGACAGGGAATTTGGTGTGGGGAATATGCAGGGTAACTGAGTTTTCCCTTAAGGAATGTGGACAGTGCCTGGCTTGTGGGAGGGACTTGGGGACACTGGTCTGTTTCTCCCTGAAGCCTCAATTCTTCCTCGTGAAATTCTCCTGTGGCAGAGCCCCTTCTGTATTAAGAGCATCCTTCTTCCATCAAGACAGTCAGGCTGGGCGCAGTGGCTCACACCTGTAATCCCAGCACTTGGGGAGGCCGACGCAGGCAGATCACCTGGGGTCAGAAGTTCGAGACCAGCTCTGGCCAACATGGCGAAAGCCATCTCAACTAATAATACAAAAATTATCTGGGCATGGTGACACATGTCTGTAATCCCAGCTACTCGGGAGGCTGAGGTAAGAGAATCGCCTGAACCTGATGGAGGTTGCAGTGAGCTGATATTGTGCCACTGCACTCCAGCCTGGGTGACAGAGTGAGACTCTGTCTCAAAAAAAAAAAAAAAAAAAAGGCAATCGGTCATGCCAGTATGATTTAATATTTTGTAATGTAAATTATCATATTAGTAGGCCAAAAAGAAAAAACTATATCATTTCAATAAATGCAAGAACAGATATTCAATACATTTTAAAGTCCAATGCTGATTTAGTTACATAATAATAGGTGGACATGTACTTAACATGACAAAAAGTATAAAAATATATAATATATAAATATACATTTATATACTTCATATAAAAATATATAATTCACACACATTTATACACATAGCAAACAACAACAACAAAACAACAAGCCAGTGCTTTGCTTCGGGGTGAAATGTTGAAACATTTCCCACTAAAGCGAGAAATTAAATGAGGGCTGCAGTCACAATTATTAATACCTTTTTAATTATACAAGTAATGCGTACTATAATATAAAATTTAAACTTTTCAGAAAAACATAATAAAAAGTGAAAGCCCTCCCTATAATTGCATGCTCTTAAAATATCAATTCAATCGTTTGATGCCTTTTCTCCTAATTTTATTTTCCTAAGAAAATACTAAGATTTATTACACTTTTTTGGATGGGTCATAAAATGGGATCAAAGAACTAGTCAACACACTTAGAAAAGAATATAAAGTGGCATAACAGTCTTAACTGAGGACCCAAAATTATTGTTATTTGTAGATGTTTCAACTATCTACTGATGTGTAACAAACTACCCCAAAACTCAGTGACTTAAGATAATAGCCATTTTATTTGCTCCTGATTCTGCCAATTTGGATGCGTTTTTCTGTCTTTGTCTCTTTATGGCCTTTGCACGAGATCTTTCCAGCGAAAGAATCCGACTTTGCGCAAAGTGGATTAGGGTTCCCAACAGCACAAAACCATAAACTACTGGGCTTCTTAAGGATTAGGCACAATGCCACTTCCATTCCTTTCTATTAATTGAAAGCAAGTCACAGACCCAGCCTAGAACCAAGGGCAAGAGACTACACAACGGTGCAAACACCAGGAGGTGTGGTTTATTGGGATAACAATTTAACAAATTACCATGATAGATAGTAAGACTTTAGTTATAGACACATAAGAGAATCAACCACAAAATGATTAGGAATGATAAAAGCATTTACTTAAATAATGGATAACAGAATAGATTAAAAATAACTAATTGTTAACTATATATTACCTTATATAATTAGATATATTTTCCTATATATTATACATATAACTAGATATTATAGATTGTGTATCTAATTATACCTACAATGTTACTTATGAAGGTTAATGAAATCAAAGACAGCATTTATAATACCAATAATATATGTATATATTTTTGAGACAGAGTCTTGCTCTGTCACCCAGGCTGGAGTGCAGTGGCATGATCTTGGTTCACTGCAACCTCCACCTCCTGGGTTTAAGCAATTCTCATGCCTCAGCCTCCTGAGTAGCTGGGACTATAGGCACATGCCAACATGCCTGGCTAATTTTTATATTTTTAGTAGAGATGGGGTTTCACTATATTGCCCAGGCTGGTCTCAAGTTTCTGACCTCAAGCAATCTGTCCACCTTGGCCTCCCAAAGTGCTAGGATTACAGCAGTGAGCCACTGTGCCTGGCCCCAATAATAATTTATTTCATGAATATTTATTTTGGCCACTACCACATAGCAAGTATTATGCTAGGCCACAGCTATATAGAAGTACACAGAGCAGACAGAAGTTTTACCCTCATGAAACTTGTAGTCCAAAGAAGTGGGCATACATTAAACAAAATCCCTGATGGAGGGAATAATTTAGTGCATCAGTGAGCTATTGCTTTGATAAATGCTGTGCAACAAACAATCCCTTAATTGTTTTAAATCTTAGTAGTTTGAAGCAATAAACATCTATTGTTCTGCTCAACAGTGTGCAAGTTGCTTTGGGGCAGTGCTGCTTTAGATTATGGGTTGGGTTCAGGTCTATTCCACATATCTCACAGTCTGGACCAGCAGCAAATCAGCATGCTCTTCTCCCAGATGACAGAAGTGCAGGCAGCTAAACCAAAC
The DNA here is from genome assembly GCF_000951045.1 of Mandrillus leucophaeus. Classification (NCBI taxonomy): domain Eukaryota; kingdom Metazoa; phylum Chordata; class Mammalia; order Primates; family Cercopithecidae; genus Mandrillus; species Mandrillus leucophaeus. The sequence continues at coordinate 4,071,407 of NW_012103365.1, forward strand.
CATGTAAGCACATTTAAAGCCTTTCTTTGCATTGCTTGTTTACATTCCATTGGTAAGAACAAATCACATGGCCAAGTCCAATGTTGATGAGATAAAGATGAATAATTCTATAACATGGAGGAAATGAAGAATTAGAAACAATAATCTAATAAAAACATAGTCAGAAATCTGAAGAACTAATTCCCATGGGGCTCATGAACAAGAAGGATAGTGGTGGGGAATAAGGCCAAAGACAGAGAGGGGATAGATCATCTAGGACATTGCTGGTCTTACTGAAGATGTTGAATTACATATAAATGTAATACAAAGCCATTGGAAGATTATAAGCATGGAGGTGATATGATCAATTTATGTGTTTAAAAAGATCCTGTTGTATAAAGGGTGAATTGGAAGAAGAAAAGAGAAAACATAGACCAATGAAATCTGTTGTTATAAGTTCAGATGGCAGTATGGCTTAGACAAGGAGGGTAGTAGTAGAAAGGAAGAGAAGCCAATGTGTTTGAGATATATTTTGGAGAGGGTTAGACTTAGTCATGAATTGGATGTAAGTTTGAGAGAGGACTCAGGAATGATTCAGATTCCTGACAATTGCACTAGAGTGAATACAGATACCTTACTTGCAATGGGGGCTGGGGAAGTGGTGTCTGGCAAAGGAACAGATTTGAGGAGATAGATTAAAAGTTTAGTTTTAGGCATACTGAAATCCGTATGCTTGTGAGACACTACTCATAAAATATCTGGGGACAAGCTTAACAAGCAATGTGGAGGATCTATATGAACAAAACTATAAACCTCTATTGAGGGACATAAAAGAAGATTTGAATCAATGGCGTGTCAAACCTTGCACTTGGATAAGAAGACAAAATTGTAAAGATGTCAATTCTCACTAAATAAATCTATAAATTCAATGCAATTTCAATCAAATTTCAATAGTACTTTTTTCTTGGAACTTGTCGCAATTACTAGGAACATTCTCAAAAAAGAAGAGTAATGAGAAATAACCAGCTCCACCGTGTAGTGTAATATGTTATAAAATAATGAAATTTATAACACCAGACTACTGATGCAGGAATAGACTGATAGATCAATGGCATGTAATGAAGTATAGAAATATATCCAAGAATAGATGAGGATTTAGTATATTACAAAGATTGAGCATATTAAAGTGGGAGAAAAGACAGGTTATTTGTAAGTGGTTTAAGGACAACTGGATAGCTATATGGAGAAAAAAGTGAAACAGCATTTGTAGGTCATTTAGGAAGCTTTACTCTTTCTTCTTATTGGCTATATACTGTTCCATAGTTTCAGGATAGCATAACTTATATTCATATTGGTGTATTTGTAGCTTGTTTTGGGTTACAAACAATAGTGTGAAAAGGGAATTTTAATATAGCATCCTTGGACAAATGTGTGAATACTTCTCCTGGAGAATCTATTCTCCAGGATAGATTCTGAGATGTGAATTTGCTGGGTCAGAAAGTATATACTTCTCTAAAAAAAGCACTGCTAAATTTCCCTTTGAAACCTCAAATGACACTTCGGCAGCACTGGGCAAGAAAAGAAAAACAAAAGAAACCCAAATAAAATAGATGGATCAAGTTAATAAAAATAAAAGCAGAAATAAATGAAACAGAAAAAACAAGAGTAAAGATGATCAATAAAACCCAAAACTGATTTTTTTTAAAAGAATGATAAAACACATAAAGTTTCTGCTAGTCTAATCAAGGCAAAGAGAGAGGATCCAAATGGTATTAGGAATGATGAAGGAGGTAGAGTATGGATACAGAAGAGACTTTTAAAATTAGGAGGCTACTTTGTACAGCACTTTTGCTATGGTCAGAGGGTAAAACAGTAAGTGCTTGTGATAAAAAATTGCCATTGAAATTACTTTGTAAGTCATACTTATATCGAAGGTGGATATATTCTTGCAAAAACTAATGTTTTTTTTTTTTGAGACGGAGTCTCGCTCTGTCGCCCAGGCTGGAGTGCAGTGGCCGGATCTCAGCTCACTGTAAGCTCCGCCTCCCGGGTTCAAGCCATTCTCCTACCTCAGCCTCCCGAGTAGCTGGGACTACAGGCGCCGGCCACCTCGCCCGGCTAGTTTTTTGTATTTTTAGTAGAGACGGAGTTTCACCGTGTTAGCCAGGATGGTCTCAATCTCCTGACCTCGTGATCCGCCCGTCTCGGCCTTCCAAAGTGCTGGGATTACAGGCTTGAGCCACCGCGCCCGGCCTTGTTTTTTTTTTAAATTCATCTTTGAATCTCATCATTGTTTTTAAAGTAGTGGCCAACTTACATGAAAAACCTCATCATTGTTTTAAAATTAGTGGCCAACTTATATGATTGTATAGTTTACGTCTAAACCATACGATCACCTTTGGAGAGGGGAGATGCTTGACAGAAACCAAGAGCATGAGCAGCAGATTCACGTCTTGCTCATGTGAGGCATAGCCTCTTTAATCAGAATAACAGGAGGAATTGCCCATGTGGTTTACATTGTTTGGCTTTCCTTCCTCCTTTTCTCTTTTCTTTAAAAATATATAAAAAATCTAATAGATCATGTATAGTTGAATCCACATACAATAAATGTATGGATGATGTGATTCAACTATGTAACTTTATAGCAATCCATTTGAAATCCTTAGATGAAATGGACAAAAATGTCAAGGAAAATATAAATTACCAAAATTGGGTCCAAGAAAACCAATAGAAAACACTCATTAAAAAAAATATATATAGAAATAGCAGTTAAAGGCCCATCTACCAATCTGCCCTCCCTCTCTGTCATCTAGGCAACAAGACTTTTGTAGTTATATAGGTAAGTTCTACCAAATTCCAGGGAAGAATCCACTGTATTTTACATGCCAGAGCATTGAAAAATATGGGGAACAACCAATCTTATTTTATAAGGCAAATTTATTCCCAGTATCAAGACAAAATAAAATTACAGGGACTTTTGAATATAGAGGCAAAAAACTGTAAAAAGTACTAGATAATTGAATCCAGTGGTACATTAAAAGAATAATATATCTTGATCAAGTGGATTTCTCTAATAAATTCAAGTTTGGGAATCAATGTAACTATCAATGTAACTCACTGTATTTACAGATCAAAGGAGAAAATCATTCAATGGACACTGGGAAGACATTTGCTAAAATGCAACATCCTTTCATGATTAGACACACTAGAAATAACTATGAAGGGGTCTGCCATAAATATACAGCAAATGTAACGATGCTGAATTTTTTAGAAACATTGTCATTCAAATAAGAAGCAACACATGGATGTTTGCTTTGACTACCAGTAATTACAATTCTAGTGAGGGCCTAGCCAATGCAGTAAGATGAAATATGTGAGAGATAAACATTGGACAGGAATATAGAATTTGCAGAATTGTATTAACTGAAACATGAAAACACTGTTCTCTCTGCTTTCCTTGCTTCCAGTCATACTGCATTTACTCTTCTGTAACTCAGTTATATACAACATATATATGAAATTACTTATACATATATATAATGTATATTTATATGGAATCTCTCTCTATATAAATGCATGTTGTATGAATTAATGCACATTGTTTAACTAGGCCCCAATTGATGAACTTTGCGTTTCTTTTGTTCTTTACTATTGTAAACACTTCCTTGCCTTTGTGTACTATATTTGAAGGATAAATTTCCAGATCTTGAATTGCTAGATTTAAAACAGCCCAGATGTTCTCCTTCAACAGGTGAATGACTAAGCAAACTGTGATTTGCTCTGTATTCCAAATCATGGAATTCACATCAGCCATAAAAAGGAGCAGACGATTGCTATACACTACAACTTGGATGAATCTAGGGAATTATGTTGAGTGAAAAAAGCCAATTCAAAAAGTATGATATACATGCTATATCATTTCATTTATTTAATATTTTTAAGTGACAAAATTTTTTCTCCTTCTCCCTCTGCCACCTCTATATTGAGCTATTATTGACAAATATAAGTTGTATTCTTAGGGTGTACAATGTGATGTTTTGATATATGTATACATTGTGAGAGGCCGGATGTGGTGGCTCATGCCTGTACTCCCAGCATTTTGGGAGGCCAAGGTGCATGGATCACTTGAGGTCAGGAGTTTGAGACCAGCCCAGCCAACATGGTGAAACCCTGTCTCTACCAAAAAATACAAAAATTAGCTGGGCATGGTGGCAAGTGCCTTGTAGTCCCAGCTACTTGGGAGGCTGAGGTGGGAGAATCACTGGAACCTGGGAGGCAGAAGTTGCAGTGAGCCGAGATTGCGCCACTGCACCCCAGCCTGGGAGACAGAGTGAGACCCTGTCTCAACAAACAAACAAACAAAACAAACACACCCCCAAGGCCCCCAAAAGGTTACATACTGTATTATTTCACTTATTTAACATATTTAAGTGATAAAATTTTCTTTTCACTGAGGAGAAGAAGATTTGTTCTTCTTCCTCAAGAATTGCTTTGGCTATTTGGGGTCTTTCGTGGTACTATATAAATTTTAAGACTTTTTGTTTCTATTTCAAGTGAAAAATGCCATTGGAATTTTGATAGAGATTACATTGAAACTGTAGACCAAAGTGGCAGTATAGATATTTGAACAAAGGACTATTATCCTTCATTCTGTTCATGTGGCTTATCACATTTATTAATTTGCATATGTTGAATCATCCTTGCATCTTAGAAATAAATCCCACTTGATCAAGGTGTAAGATCTTTTTAATGTGCTGTTGAAATAAATTTGCTAGTATTTTGTTGAAAAGTTTTACATCATGTTCATCAGGGATATTGGCCTACAGTCTTCTTTTCTTGTGTCCTCCCCTGGCTTTGGAATCAGGGTAATACTGGTCTCATAAAATGAGTTTGGAAGTGTTTTGTCATCTTCCTTCCCTCCCTCCCTTCCTTTTTTTTTTTGACAGGGTCTTGCTCTGTCTCCCAGGCTGGTGTGATCCTCTCAGCTCACCACAAACTCTGCCTCCTGGTTCAAGTGATTCTCCTGCCTCAGCCTCTGCAGCTGCTGGGATTATAGGCACCAGCCACCATGCCCGGCCAATTTTTGTCTTTTTAGTGGAGACGGGGTTTCACCATGTTGGCCAGGCTGGTCTCAAACTCCTGACCTCGAGTGATCCGCCTGCCTTGGCCTTCCAAAGTGTTGGGATTAGAGGTGTGAGCCACTGCAGCTGGCCTAATTCTTATTTAAATATTTGGTAGAATTTATCAGTGGAGCCATCAGATCCTGGGCTTTTTTTTTTTTTTTTTTGGTGGGAGGTTTTTGATTACTGCTTTAATCTCCTTATTCATTATTGATCTGTTCAGATTTTCAATTAATGATTCAGTCCTGTTAAGTTATACTTCTAGAAATTTGCCCATTTCTTCCAGGTTATCCAATTTGTTGGTATATAATTGCTTCTTATATTCCTTATGATCCTTTATATTTCTGTGGTATCACTTGTAATATCTCCTCTTTCATTTATAATTTTGTTTCTCTTCTCTTTCTTTCTTAGTCTAGCCAAACTTTTGTCAATTTTGTTTTATTTCCAAAAACAAACTCTTAGTTTCACTAATCTTTTCCATTGCTTTTCTAGTCTATTTATTTATTCTCTAATATTTATTCCTTTCCATCTGCCAACTTTGAGCTTAGTTTGTTTTTCTTTTGCTAGGTTCTTGAAATATAAAGTTAGGTTGTTAACTTGAGATATATTGTTTTCTTAACATAGGCTTTTTTTTTTTTTTTTTTTTTTTTTTTTTTTTTTTTTTTTTGCTATAAACTTACCTCTTAGAACTGGTTTTGTGGGTTGGGAGCAGTTGCTCATGCCTGTAATCCCAGCACTTTGGGAAGCCAAGGCGGGTGGATCACTTGAGGTCAGGAGTTTGAGACCCGGCTGGCCAACATGTGGAAACCCTGTCTCTACTAAAATTATAAAAATTAGCTGGGCATGCTGACACATGCTTGGAATCCCAGCAACTCGGCAGGCCGAGTCAGGAGAATTGCTTGAAACTGGGAGGTGGAGGTTGCAGTGAGCTGAGATCGCACCACTGCACTCCAGCCTGGGCAACAGAGCAAGACTCCATCTCAGACACACACACACACACACACACACACAGAACTGCTTTTGTTATATCCCGTAAGTTTTGGTATGTTGTTTTCCCATCTTCCATTGTCCCAATATATTTTTTGATTTCCCTTTTGATTTCTTCTTAGACCTACTGGTTGTTCAGGAGTGTGTTGTTTAATTTTCATGTATTTGTGAGTTTTGCATTTTTTCCTCTTGTTATTGATTTCTAGTTTCATATTACCGTGGTTGGGAAGATAGCTGATATAATTTCAGTCCTCTTAAATTTAAGATGTGATTTGCAACCTAACATATTACCTACCCTGAAGAGTGTTCTTTCTGCACATGAAAATAATGTGTATTCTGTTGCCATTGTATGGAATATTCTATGTATATCTGTTAGGTATTTGTTCTATTGTGTCATTCAAGTCTGCTGTTTCCTTAATGATTTTTTGTCTAGATGATCTGTTCATTAGGAAAAGTGGGATATTGAAGTTCCCTACCATTGTTGTGTCACTCTCTATTTCTGTTAATATTTTCTCTATGTATTTGGATGTTTTGATGTTGGGTGCATATAATTTACAATTGTTATATTATCTTGTTTAATTGACCCCTTCATCATTATATAATGACTTTTTTGTCTCTTACGACAGTGTGACTTAAAGTCTATTTTGTCTGATATAAGCATAACCACCCTTATTCTCTTTTGAATACTATTTGTATGAAATATTTTTTTCTGTCCCTTCACCTTCAACCTATGTGTGTTCTCAAAGCTAAAGTGAGTCTCTTGTAGGCAGCTTATAGTTGGATTTTTTTTTTTTTTTAATCCATTCAACCATTCTGTCTTTGCTTTGAATCCATTTACATTGAAATTAACTATTGATCAGTAAGGACTTACTATTGCAATTTTGTTGTTTTCTGACAGTTTTGTAGTTTCTTTCTCTCTTGCTATTTTCCTTTATGACTTTTGTTTTTGTATGCTTTTATTCCTTTCTCTTTATCTTTGATATATCTACTACAGGTTTTACTTTGTGGTTACCATAAAGCTTGTATAAAACCTCTCATAGTTAGTCTATTTTAAACTAATAGCATTTTTCTTCAACTGCATAAAAATACTCTACACTTTAACTTCTTTTTTGTTTGAGACAGAGTCTCACTGTGTCACCCAGGCTGGAGTGGAATCACATGGTCTTGGTTCATTACAACCTGGGTCCAAGTGATTCTCATCCCTCATGCATGTAGGGGCCAGCCTATAGTTTGAGGATGATGGGGCTGGCCTAGATCTTGAGTCTACTAAGGTGTGCCTGGGGCCTGGGTCTGCTAGAATCTGAGACTGTGGGGGCTGGCTTGGTGCCTGGGTCTATGGGGGCTGGCCTGGAGCCTGAGTTTTCAGGGACTGGCTTTAACTTGGAGCTATGGCACCTGGCCTGGTACTGGGGTGGGTCTGGACCCCAGGTCTAGGGGGATAGCCTGATGTTAGTGCAGGCCTGAGCCTGGGGCCACAGACGATGTCCTGGCATTGGGTCTGAAGCCTGATTCTGTGGGAGTGGCTGAGTGCTGAGGTTCACTGTGGTGAGCCTGTTTCTGAGGTCCATGGAAAAGTCAGGTGCTCACTTTATTCTCTTTTCTTTTCTTTTTCTTTCTTTCTT
>NW_012103365.1:4079164-4095275 GCF_000951045.1 Mandrillus leucophaeus
TTTTTAGATGGAGTCTTGCTGTGTTGCAAAATACAATAAATACAAAAAATTAGCCGGGCGTGGTGGTGGGTGCCTGTAGTCCCAGCTACTCAGGAGTCTGAGGCAGGAGAATGGCATGAACCCGGGAGGTGGAGGTTGCAGTGAGCCGAGATTGTGTCACTGCACTCCAGCCTGGGTGACAGAGTGAAACTCCGTCTTAAAAAAAAAAGTTAGTAGCTTAAGACAACACACATTTATTTTCTCACAGTTTCTGTGGGTTAAAAGTCTGGGTGTGGCTTAGATGGGTCCTCTGCTTAGTCTCTCACAGGGTTGCGATCAAGATATTGGGCAGGACTTTACTCTTACTAGAGCCTCAGCTGGGGGAAGGATCTCCTTCCAAGCGCCCTGAGGTTGTTGCCAGAATTAATTTCTTTGTGGTGTAGGATTTATGACAGCTTATTTCTTCAAAGTCAGTAATGGAAAGTAAGAGAGACAGGAAGACAGTAGAGTGTGTTAACATGAAGGAGTCTTAGATAATGTAACATAATCATGTGACATCCTCTCACTTTGTTATATTCTACAGGGTAGAAGTGAGTCGCAGGTCTCACCCATACTCAATGGGAGGAATCACAAAAGGACGTGAACACCAGGAGACAGAGATCATGGAAGCCACCTTAAAGTCTACCTGCCATATACACCATATGTGACTGCACACCTCACCTCTTACCTCACGAAATCACTTGAGGAGGAATTCTGTGATGAAAATATAAATTTGCTGCCAGGTAAATAGAGACCTTACTTGAGATGACAAAACCCAGACCGCGTGGCAAGTATTTCCCTTCTAAATTTTCATCTACAAAATGCAATTAAAAAACCACCAATCATTTGAGAAAAACCAGTCCCATAAGAGAGGTACCAAACTCACTAAGCACAAAAACTAACATCTGAGATAGTAGAATTAAGGAAGGGAAGTAGGAAATATAAACACTAGTATTAATTTCTCAGAGATATTCAAGAGACTATCACAACCATAAAAAGCTCCTAAGAAAAATAGGAAATCAGAAGACCTAAAATTTTAAAGTATGATTGCAGAATAAACCCCATTCAATAAGTGTGCTGAAAAGCCGAAGACTGAATTAGAATACTAGAAGCAGGAGACTCTTCCAGAATGCAGAATAAAAGGATGAAGAGATGTAAAGCATAATAAATAGACTAAAAGCCAGGGAGGATAGACCTTTAAGTTACAAAATTGATAGCTGTTTCAAAAGGAGATAAAAGAGAATAGAGGGAAGAGAACAATAACAAACAATAGAAGAAAATTTTCTAGAGCTGAAGACAGGCACAGAGTGCTGAATGGTATTAAAAAATGATCCTCCTATGACACATTAGGTAAAACTCTAGTACTTCAAGTATAAAGAGAGCATTCTTGAAGATTCAAGAAGGAAGAAAAAGCATTTCAAAAACAAAAAAAGATTACATATATATCTGACTTCTCAATAGCAATACTGGATATAAAGAGAAAATAGAGTTCAAAATTCTGAGAGAAAACTATTTTGCACCTAAAATCCTTTATTCGGAGAAACTATCAGTCAAGTATGGACAAATTAAAGTCGTTTTCATATATATATAAGTATTTAAGAATCGTATCACTCAGAGCCGTTATCTGAAAGAATTATTTAAGGATGTACTCCAACAAAATGAAAATGATAGATCAAAGAAAAAGGAAAATATGGGACATAAAAAGTGATGATACAGTAAACCAGCAAATCATAGAGTTAAGGATAAAGAATTTTGATGCATAACACAAAAGGGGTAACAGTTTGGAAAAAAATCTCCAGTGGCTTTCAAAGCAGGAAGTGAGAGTGGGCATCTGGGAGTAGAAGTGAAACGTGCTAAGGGTTTTAATTAGGGCTTAGAAGTTAAAAGGAGGATATGGATATTGATTAACTACCACTGTGAAGAGAAAAATAGAAAATACAGAAAAAATTGAATAATGAAACTTCATGAATTTCACAGAAGTTAGACAAAGGATAGAAGAAAACTCAAGAAAGCATCACAATAGAAAACACAAGATATGGTGGCAAAAATAAACTCAAGTATTAGTATTCAGATTGCATGTGAATGAGTTAAACTCCTCTGTAAAAAGGCAGAAACTATAGCTACCATTTAGTGAGTGTTATTATGATTTACACACTGTGCTAAGCACTTTAAATAGACAATTTTGTTTAAAGCTAACAGTAAACTCTGCAAGACAGGTTCTATTTTTATTCTCATGTTAAAGATGAGACCCTGAGACTTAAGAGAGATTAAGCCATTTGCTTCAAGTGAGAGGCCAGATTTGAACCCATGCTCTTTGATGGTTACGACCCATGCTCTTAATCATTCTATTAAACTGCCACTCAGCTTGGTTTAAACAATTACTTACATGTTATTTGTAAGAGATAAACCAAGGCAAAACAATATATAAATTCTGAAAAGAAAGAGTTGGAAAAAGATCTATAAGGCAAATGATAACCAAGATGAAAGGAGGCAGGGACAGTGATATTAATACCTGTGACATATCACGGGAACAAAACAATTTTGAGAACAGTGTGTATTGTATATACTGTTTGTATATACTATTCTGTTCATGTTAAAAATATATGTGTGTGTATGCTGCAGAATCAGTAGTGGCTTGAAGAGAGTATGCATTTAGATTGTTTGAGTTGTATAATGCTGTTTTACTTGTGTAATTAAAAAATATTAAAAAAATAAGAAATAAGCTTTTTTAAAAAAACTGGAGAATAGGCAGGTGCCCAGCTGTGTAATGCAAACCAAGAGAGAAACTAGGGAGAGAGGCTGTGGATTATGTTGGGTGAATACAAAAATAAGCCTTAAAAGTGGTGATAAAAGGGGGGATGCTTTTCAATAGAGGTGTCACCAAGCACCTTCACTCATCAAACTTTGACAATTTCCCCTTTCTATGTGTGTATCGGGGCGGCGGGGGGTGGTGAGGGTGGAGGATCAGGAGGCAATGTGTGAGAGTGACAGTGTCAGCCACGTGTCTTCTGTTCAAAGCAATGCAGTGCTTTCAATCAGAAAGGAAAAATATGAAAAAAAAAGCCCTCAACTTTTCTTATTTCCTCTGAATTGGGTTGTCCGTCCCTTTGCAGTTGCTATGACAACAGCAGCCCTCCTCCTTCTTTATCTGGATCTATTTCCAAACTGAAAACAATGAATGTGAAAGATCAGAAAATAGGAAAAGCAAGTAGGCATTAAAAGCATTAGGATGATTTACCCCAGAGAACAGAATGCTAAGAGGTAGCAATTATATTGTTCTGAGCTATTAAAGGTGACTACTACATAAGTAGTTCCCTGCTTAGGCCCAAGATAAAATCAGATTTATTTTAACTGGAGGGAAGCAGCTTTAGAGAGAAGTCGTCCATGATAGAAAGTTCTGTGGGACTGCTTTGGCTCTGTCAGGGTAGAGTGGTGAGGAGGCTCTGAAATTTTTGTGTCCTATAGTGGTTATTATTTTCCTCTAAAAAGTTCATCATCAGTGAAAGAACAACAACCATGACAACCAACACATGGTGCTTGCTCTGTGTCGAGTACCACTCTAAGTGTTTTATACTTATGATCTCACTTAGTCTTTACAGCAGTCCTATGAGAAAGATACCATCATTATTCTCATTTTATAGATGAGAAAACTGAAGGTCAGAGAGCTCAGCAATTTGCCGAAGGCCAAACAGCTGATGAATGGCAAAGCTGGGATTTGAACCCAGGACATCTGTATTTTTAAGCAGTGATAATTTCTCACAGTAGATAATCACTCTTTTGAAATGGTTCTGATTGCACTGGGGTCTTAGAAGGAATCCTGTATAAAGCCTTAGCTGACATGAGTTCTAATCTTATTTATCCATTCATTGAGTCATATTCTTTAATAACTGTTTATTGAATACCTACTATATGCAATTTCTAGGCAGGCAGTGGGGAAGCAGCAGAGAACAGGACAGACAAGGTCTCATCAAGCTAGTAGTTTAGTGCAGGACCACAGACCTGAACAAATAAATTAATAGAATGATTTCAGGTACTAACAGGTGCAGTGAAGGAAATAAAACTGGGCAATGAGGTAGAGAAGTGGGTGGATGGGCTGCTTTAGGCAGGATGGCTGGGGTAGACCTTTTGGAGGAGGTGACAATCTGAACCGAGACTTGGATGATGGGAAGGGGCTGATCCTGTGCGGATCTGGAAGAAGGGTCTTCTGGGCAGAGGAGTAGCAGGTGTAAATTTGGGAACAAGCATGAAAGCAGGACAGTGAGGTTAGAGCACAGTGATCAGGGCTAGGAGAGGGGTTGCAAGTTGGAGGTGGCTTTGAATAAATTTTGAGAGTTTGGATTGAGAGTCAGGGTTACCACATGGGGCTGTGCTACTGGCATCTGGTGGGTGGAGGCCATGGATGCTGCTTACCACCCTGCAATGCACAGGACAGTCTCCAGCTTACAGAATGGTCCACCCCCAAATGTCCATAGCATCAAGGTTGAGAAACCTTGATTTCTCTATACAAGCCTATAGCTTACAAGCCAAGGAAAGAAGATTGAAATTTATTTGAAGTGGAAGAGAATTCTTCAGATGACTTGAAGCAATGGAGTTTCTTTCAGGGATGTACATTTCAGAAGACAACTGGCTGCAGAATGGAAAACTGATTGTAGCAGATCGAGAGTAGAAGCAGAGAGAAGAATGAATTTTTTTTAACTGTCTAATTTTTGTAGTCTTAGCAGTACTTAGTCCAGATGAATGGAAATGGTGGAGTGGTTTAGAGGAGCAGCAGTGGCAACAAAGGGGTTTTCGCTCTTCACCTTTCATCAGTTTTGGCAGAATTTGGGAGGCAGAGGGGACCAGGCTTGCTGGTAGATTAGGTATGGGTCTGCGGGAAAGGGAAAAATTAAAGATGACTTTCAGGTTGTGGCTGGTGCAACTGGGCACATGGACATGAGCTGTGAACTTACATGGGGAGAAATGAATTTGGGGATAATGAAGAAAAACCAAGAATTTAGATTTGACAAAACTAAATAAGACATAGTTATATGAGGAGGTATCACATAGGCTGTTGGAAAAACAGTCATGTATGTGATTGGCCTCACTGGGCCTTTATTTCCTCCTTTGGAAAATAAGCAAAGGGCTCTAAAATTCAACGATCCTAGAGCAATCAGGCCTGGAGATGAGAGACTGGCTTTGGTAGACTTTGGCAATATCATCTAGTTCTGAGACACTCACCTATATGTCACTAGGTCCCTCAGAGTACCATTGTGAAAGTAGACAAGTGATGAAGAAATTAGACCCATTTTGCAGAAATGGAGTTGTGCTGCCTGAGAACTGACATTTGTATGGAGCCAGAGTGAGTGAGTTGTTGAATAACAGCCTGGGAGCACCCTTTAAACTAGGTGTGGGATCTCCCCAGGGGCTGAGGGAGATTAATAGAAATAAAATCACACCATGCAACAAAAGGGGCTGTCTGAACTTCCAAGGAGAAGACAGGACTTGGAAGATTCTAACCTGTGATTCTCAGCAATTTCTTTCCCAGTGGCTCAAAGGCTGTTCTCTGCATCTCTTCCCAAATCCACTGTGGTCTTACATTCGCGGCAAGGTTTGGAAAGACCTGAAGCAAGTAAAATATCTTGTTAAATTTGCTTGCTGTTTCCTTGGTATCTATCCTCAGGCTGAAAGGGGGCTCATCCTTTGACATTACCTGGAGCCAAGGGAGCTGAGACATATTTTTGCAAAAATGAGATGGTGTGAGAGGAAAAGAGGAAGATTGAGAGTGAAGTTCCTTTTGTTTTTGTTTTTGGAGGGTAGGGCAGTAGCAGGGAAGACACCACATCCTCTGCTTCTGTGAGTGATGGAGGTCGGGGAGAGCCCAGGGGAAATAATCTGACTCAGTTACTGGTAATTAAGGGAAGAATGTCAAGTCTCCCAGAGGATCATTGCTTATTGGAGAAGCAGGGAGCAGTCTTGCTTGCAGCTACTTACAGGAGGAAAAGTAAAATGAGCCCTGTGTTGACGAAGTGTCCTGAAGCCAGAGAAACATTCTACAAAGGGCATTGCCTCCAAGACTTGCTGGATTTATTCTGTTGAACCATAAAGCTAAGCCAAAAAAGAATCTTAGCAATTAGTTTAAGAGAGAGACGGAGAGAGAGAGAGAGAGAGAGAGAGAGAGAGAGAGAGAAACTAACATCGGCAAATATTTTTCCAGTGGTTGCCACATGCTAAGCTCTGTGTTAAGAATGCATTAACAAAATTAGGGTCTAGAGCAACTATTTTAGGCTTCTGGTCAGTGTAGTTTTTATCATAACTATCCAATTTTGCCATGGTGGGGTGTAAGCAGCCACAGCCATATGTAACTGAATGAGTATGGCTGTGTTCTGATAAAGCTTTCTTTACAAAAACAGATGATGGACTGCATATGGGCTGTGAGCTATAGTTTGCCAACCTCTGGTTTAGAGTGTGGCTCTTACACCACACTGTGCACCAGGGTTATGTGAGAACTTCATAGTAATGCTGATGTCAGCCCCATCTCCAGAAATTCTAAGTGTGGTTGGGAGTGGGACCTGGGCATGAGTCCTTTAAAGAAACTCTTCAGGTGATTTGAGGCACAGTCAACGATTAGAATCAGGAGGTTTAGGGTTGTGGTTTTTGCTTGGTTACACAACAGAATTGTGTGTGTGTGTGTGTGTGTATGAAGAATACTTATGTCTGGCACCACCCTTAGAGATACTGGTGTAATTGGTCTGGATATGGTCTGGAGTTCAGAAATTTTTAAAGTTTCCCAAATGTTTCTACTGTAAAGCCAGAGGCGATTTCAACACAATGTGATAATTGTGGGACAGGAGCAATTTCAGCAAGTGAGTTATTTATTTATTCATTGAACACTTACATTGTAGTTTCTGGTGTTAAGCAAGGGTTCTAAGTGTTGATACAATGAACTCATTTAATTTTCGTGACATTTTCTAAGGTAGGTACGATTAACATCCCCATTCTGCAGTTGAGTAAACTGAGGTGCAAAGAGTTTAACTGGGAACAAGGGACGTATTTTGCAGGAAGGTGTTTTAGGGAAAACTCCTAGGAGAAGGTGATGTCTGAGAAGGACATGTATAAGAGAGCCAGGTATACGTAGGGTGGAGGAGGAAAGTAGAGTGAGGACTGCACCCCAGATGTAGCCATGCCAAGGTATGGAGGTAAGAGATGGTGATAAAGGGCAGGTGAGCCCCAAAATTGGGGCTTAGCCAGGGAGAGTTCTTGGCTTCACCCAGCAAGGAATTCAAGGGTGAGCCAGTGGTGTTAGACAGCAACTTTTACTGAAGCAGCAGTGTACAGCAGCAGCAAACGTATCGCTTTTTGCAGAGCAGGGCTACCCCATAGGCAGTGTGCCCAGAGTAGCAGCTCAGAGGCAGGGCTGCAGTCATATTGATACCCACTTTTAATTACATGCAAATCAAGAGACAGATTAGGCAGAAATTTCTAGGAAAAGGGTGGTAACTTCTGGGTCACAGAGTCATTGTCATGAAAAGGAATGGTAACTTCTGGGTATTGCTAAGGCAATGGTAAACTGACATGGGACACTGGTGGGTGTGTCTCATGGAAAGCTGCTTCCGTCCTGTCCCTGTTTTAGCTAGTCCTCAGTTTGGTCGGTCCAGTGTCTGAGCCCTGCCTCCTATCTCAACAGCATGGCATTTTCTGTAAACAGTGGGTATACAAGTTGACTTTACTGGGGTGCAGAGTGTACTGTGTTCTTAGGGACCTCAGCAAGAGTTTTTTTTTTTTTTTTTTTTTTTTTTTCAGTTGAGTGCTGGGATGAATTAAGAAACGCATTCCCATTTAGAAAAAAAAAAATGCAGCTTATTCTTGGGGCAAACAGGGAATAGGTTAAGGAATGAATAAAAGGGGCTGAAATGGGAGTCACAAGTGAAGATAATTCCTGATAATTCCTGACTTGAGGAGGTTTAGTGACTGGCAGGGGACAGAGCAAAGGGAGAGGTTGAAAGTGCAGGGGAAAGCGGTGAATGATGGACAGTGTTCTTGTGAAGAAGTCATAGGATCTAGAATGTGTGAGGAGGAAGGACCTTCTTCCTCTGGGAAGGAAAGGATTGTAGGGATGCATATATTTTGTAGGTGAGTGGGTAGATAGGCAGAGGAAGTGCTAGCTGATGTTTTTTCACTTGTGGCAATTTTGGTTGCAAGGAACAGAAACCTACTTAAGCTTGCACAAGAGAGATTATCAGTTAGAACTGCATCCAGAAATCCAACTGTAGGTGCTTAGTTCAAAAGAAATCTTATGTTTCTCAAATATTGAGAACCTAGAGTAGGCAGATCAGGGATAGTATCAGCTACTTTAGGAAATAATAAATAATTTGAGCTCTTTCTAGATATCTGATTGACTAGACTCAGTGTGTAAATTTTGCCCTCATGGCCACATGATGTTTACTGTACCTCAAGCATCATATCTGGACTCCAAGCAGGAAAGAAGTGCTGATATGGTTTGGTTGTATCCCCACCCAAATCTCACCTTAAGTTGTAGTAATCTCCACATGTCAAGTGTGGAGCCAGGTGGAGATAATTGAATCATGGAGGTGGTTTTCCTCGTACTGTTCTTGTGGTAGGGAATAAGTCTCACGAGATCTGATGGTTTTATAAACGGGTTCCCCTGCACAAGCTCTCTTGCCTGCTGCCATGTAAGATGTGACTTTGCTCTTCCTTCACTTTCCGCCATGATTGTGAGGCCTCCCCAGTCATGTGGAACTGTGAGTGAATTATACCTCTTTCCTTTATAAGTTAGCCAGTTTCGGGTATGTCTTTATTTGCAGCATGAAAACAGACTAATACAAGTGCAAAAGGTACATATAAGTTGAGCCTCTTCATTTTTTTCCATCAGGAACATTTTTTCCTGGAGACCCTGGCAGTAGTTTACCACTTGCATCTCATTGGCCACAGAAGGTCATATAACCCTCCTATTTGCAAGAAGGTTTGGGGAGGCAAATCTGTTTATTTTATTTTTAATTTTTTTAAAGAGACTTGGTCTTGCTGCATTACCCAGGCTGGTCTTGAACCTCTTGGCTCAAACAATCCTCCCGCTTCAGCCTTCTGAGTAGCTGGGACTACAGGCTCATGTCATGCATCTGGCAAAGGTAAGTATATTTCAACAAAAATCAGAGTGTTATTTAGGGCAAAAAGGAGAAGGTAATGTGGATAGGCAAACAGCAAGGTCTTCTGCAGAAGAATGCATGAAAAATCTCACCTGGGTGTGGCAGCTCCTGCCTGTAATCCCAGGACTTTGAGAGACTGAGGCAGGAGGTTCACATGAGGCCAGGGGTTCAAGACTAGCCTGGGCAACATAGCAAGACCCCATCTAGACAAAAAATTAAAAAAAAATGTAGCCAGGTGTGTTGGTTTGCACCTTTAGTCCCACGTACTTGGAGAGGCTGAGGCAGGAAGATCACTTAAGGCCAGGAGTTTGAGGCTGTAGTGACCTAAAATCAGGCCACTGCACTTGAGCCTGAGCAACAGAATGAGACCCTGTCTCTAAAATAAAACCTAAAAAAAATCTCAGAAAGTCCAGCTAACCAACCAAAGTGGAGCCAGACCTCATGGAGTTTGGAACTGGGAGCTATGATGCTGCTTGTCTAATGAACGGCAGGGAATTGCCATCTTTTCCCTGGGCATTGGCTCTGGTTTCCTTTCTCCACTCATCAGTGTCTTCTGTTTATATGTTCTTTCTACTTGATATTAACCTTTACATATCCATATCATACTGGCTGCCCACATCACTTTTTGTGTGTGTGTGTGTGAGACGGAGTCTTGCTCTGTTGCCCAGGCTGGAGTGCAGTGGCGTGATCTCGGCTCACTGCAAGTTCCATCTCCTGGGTTCATGCCATTCTCTGGCCTCAGCCTCCTGAGTAACTGGAACTACAGGCACCCGCCACCACGCCTGGCTAATTTTTTTTGCGTGTGTGTGTTTTTAGTAGAGATGGGGTTTCACCGTGTTAACCAGGATGGTCTTAATCTCTTGACCTCGTGATCCGCCCGCCTTGGCCTCCCAAGGTGCTGGGATTACAGGCCTGAGCCACCACATCCGGCCGCCCACATCACTTTCTTTTAGCTGCTTCAGCTTTGTAATTCCAAATTCAGGCAAATATCAGATTGGCTGATCCTAATTTTGTGAGCCAGGCTTACAAATTATTCATGACTGGCTAATCAATGGATGGTGCATTGGAAAGGATCATGTGACTTGAATCTTGGCCATGCTCTACATGCATACATGCTACAGGAACCATGAGGGGTAGTTTCCTCTTGAAGTTCTGGGGAGGTGAGGTAATACAGGATTTTTACTTTCTTTGGGAAGCAGAAGGTCAGGTCTTACTCTAAGGGTGATCAGAGAAGAGGAGGTTAAGAAAATTTATGCTGTAGTTTGGATATTTGACCTTCATCCTCATGTTGAAATTTGATTCCCAGTGTTGGAAGTAGGCCTAGTGGAAAGTGTCTGGGTCGTGGGGGTGGATCCCTCATGAATAGATTAATTCCCTCCCTGAGTGGGAGTACTGAGCGAGTTCTCACTGTATTAGTTCCCTTGGGAGCTAGTTGTTAAAAGGAGCCTGGCACCTTGCTCCCCTCTTGCTTTCTCTCTTATTATGGGATTTCTGCACATGCTAGTCCCCTTGGTCATCCACCATGAGTGGAAGCTCCCTAAAACCCTGACCAGAAGCAGATGCTGGTGCCATGCTTCTTGTACAGCTTATGGAATCATAAGCCGAATAAATCTCTTTTCTTTAGAAATTACCCAGCCTCAGGTATTTCTTTATAGCAACAGGAAAGGACTGATACAGTTGAGGAGACTACAAATCTGAAACAACTATGGAAAAAAAAACCCAGAAGATATTCAGAACAGCATGAAGGGCTCAGATGAGTTTTGAGACCAGAATTTTGCAATTATTCCATTCTTTGTAATGATATGATTTCTTCCAGCAGAGCTCACAGCCTAGTGAAGATGTGTGGGAGACAATTACTGGATTCATCCAGGGCTGGCATTTTTCCAGGTAGGTGAGAAAGTCAGACATTGATACAAAAGATTAAAATATTGAAAAAGGAGCTAGGATGATTGTCAGCTGTTGTCAAAAAGAAATCTTAGAATTTAAGATCTCAGAGATGTGAAATTTTTTGTTGGATGGATGACTTTATGGTCTAGGGTGTGATCATGAGAGAAGATGTTCAAAGAGGAGTGGAGGTGAAGGCCACTGAGTTGAGCGAGCAAAAGATTTGAGAGGCATGGATAGTGAATGGGGTGCTCAAATGGATACTAAAGTCACTTGGGATAGTGATAGTGCTTGGAACAGAGAGGAAAATGATACACCATGATATTTAGTAAAAAAAAAAAAAAAGAGAGTGGCTAGGAATGAGTAGTTAACTATAATGTAAAGGCATAAAGAGTTAAATCTGGAATCACTTTTGACCCTTCTTTCTTTCTCACTATCCATACTCAACAAATCACCAGATCTTATAAATTCCATTTCATAAGACTTTAACCCATTTATGTCTTCCATTTCCACTGCCATCACCCTAGTATAAGTCATTATACATTTCTTCCCACCTTTGCTATTATGATAACCATTAACAACCACTTTTGAGACTCTCCAAGCCATTCTCTGCATTGTGATTTATAATTTGTGAGATTATGAATCTTATCACTGCTTAAGACTCTTCCATGGCTTCCCATTGCTCTTAGGATAAAACCTATGTGGGAAATTGTATCAATGTTCAAAATATTTAATGCCCTACCTGGAAGAGGATTCTACTTCCCTGTCTCATTAATGTCAAGCATGGCCATGTGACTTGCAGGGACCCTCCATGCAGGAGGATTATATATTCCTACTCTGTTGAACACAAATGTAGCCATGTGACTTGCTTTGGCTAATGGAACGTGGGCCAAAGTGATGTGTGTTATTTCTAAGCAGAAGCTTTAAGAGCCAGATATGTGGCTTCTCTTTTCTCTTCTTTTCCTCTTTTTTTAAGGCTGGCATTGGCCCAGATAAAGACTGATCCATCAGTGTTGAAGGCAACGTGAAGACATGACCCATGTGGACATATAACATGAATGGGAAATAAATCACTATTTTAAGATGTTGATATTTATTATTGCAGCAAAACTTAATATGGTCTGTAAGGCTCTGAGTGATTTAATGATTTGGTCTGACTTCTCCAGCCGTATCTCTCAAACATCTCCCCCTTTACATCACTTAATCTTATTTTTCTTCCAGATCTCAGCTAAATGTCACTTCCCCAGAAAAGTCTTTTGTAACTTCCCTTCTCCCTCGCAGCTCTGGACTAATTTAGATCACCTATTATTCTAGTTCGTAACACTTTGTTCTTTTTATTCATATCACTCAAACACAGTCTGTAATTTTTTTTTTTTTGTGAGTGTGATTATCTGTTTACTCCAGGAGAAGGTAAATTTAGAGAGGACAGACATTATGTGGGTGTGTTTCTTCATTATATTGCCCTGCCTTGTGTACAATAAGCACTCAATTAAAATTTCTTCATCAAGTGGACAAATTTGAGTCCAGATTAGAGGTGAGCCCAGAAGTCAGAGACAGTCTGATGCATCAAATATGAAGAGGGTGGTGGAAAGCAAGAAATGGATCCAGTGCAAATGAAGTCAGGTTGTGGGTCAAAGCAGGTGGTGTGTACATGGAGAAATAATCAGATGCAAACGTTTACGAAGGAGAGGTCACTTATAAGATGCCAGACACCATTTCTACAGGCAGGGAAGTAGCTGTTCAGGGCAAACAACTGATGTGTACACTAAGCTGCCACTCAGCCCTCCCTCTCTCCTTTTCTCATTTTGTTTTTTATCATTCCATCAACTTGTGGAACATCTTCTGGATATTGGGCTTTTTTTGTGGATGCAGTAATAAATGAGTAGCTAGAGATTACCAAATAGAGAAGACAGATATGAACCTAATAAGTCAGGCACAGTGGCTCATGCCTGTAATCCCAGCACTTTGGGAGGCTGAGGCAGGAGGATTTCTTGAGCCTAGGGGTTCAAGACCAGCATGGGCAACATGGTTGATATGGTTTGGCTGTGTCCCCACCCAAATCTCACTTTAAATTGTAATAATCCCCACATGTCAAGGGTGGGCCCAGGTGGAGAGAATTGAATTATGGAGGTGATTTCCCCCATACTGTTTTGCAGTAGTGAATAGTCTCATGAGATCTGATGGTTTTATAAATGGGAGTTCCTCTGCACAAGCTCTTTTGCCTGCTGCCATGTAAGGGATGCCTTTGCTTCTCCTTTGCCTTCTGCCATGATTGTGAGGCCTCCACAGTCATGTGAAATTGTGAGTCCATTAAATCTCTTTTCTTTATAGATTACCAAGTCTTGGATATGCCTTTACTAGCAGTGTGAGACCAGACTAATACAACAGTGAAACCGTAGCTCTACAAAAACAAAACAAAACAAAAACCAGAATACCCAAAATTAGCCAGGTGTGGTGGTACATGCCTGTGGTTCCAGCTACTTGGGAGGCTGAGATGGGAGGATCACCTGAGCCCAGGAGGTGGAGGTTGCAATGAACCGAGATTGTGCCACTGCACTGAAAACAAACAAACAAACAAACAAACAGACAAACAAAAAACAGTGATAGATGAATCTTTCTTTCAAAAGAGAAATTCAGAGACATGGGAAATTTCAAAGAGAAATAAGCCTCTCTTCACCTTTCCTGTCTCTGTTCCTTCTACTCAAGTGTCAGGACGTTACCATCGGTTCAGAGAATCAATTTCCAGAATTTTATTTATTAAAATTTAAAACTTTAAAATCAAAGTAACAGTTATACATGGTAACAAGTCATATAATACAGAAGTATTTACTGACAGTCACAGCCTTTCATTCCACCTGAAGTCTTCCCTAGAGGCAACTTCTTCTTTTTTTTAAAAATGATTTCTCTTTTTAGTTGTTTGTTTCCACTAGAACTTTGAGCACTATACTTACATCTCTATTTTTTGGCTTATCTACTGCCAGCAATTTTTATTTCTGTTTACAGTGTTCTTCTCCTTAATCTTTGCCTGCCCCAATTTTACTCATTTTTCATGGCCTCAACTTAGGAGTCACTTTATTTAAAAAAAAAACACATAATCCCATGGTCATAGCAAATTTCTCCACTAATCTTCTGGTGGTCATGAGATACTGTGGTCTAGGGTCACTCAAAATGATAATAACATTACTTCTGTCTGGGTCCTGTTCACTTCATGTGAAATGCCACAGGCATGTTCAGTGGGATACTGCTGGTATATAAGGGGAAGGAGACAGATGAAGGAATACGGGTGGGGCACTAACAGCACCAGCTACATTTCCACATTCTTCATATTAATTCCTATAGTCAGTCTTTCCTCTGTCTTCCACTGTGTCTTGATGGAACCATATGCCTTTGGTGTATTCTGCCTTATTTTGTGAGTTCATGTTTTTCTCTTACTTCCCTGTAAGCTTCTGGGGGCAGAAACCATGTCTGATTCATCTTTTTATCCTTCCATGGCTTAGCAGAGGTCCTGTCACAGAGAATCTACTTACTCAATAAACGTTCACAGAATTGAATTGTGGGGGACACCATGGCTCCCCAGGGCACTATTAAATCAGATCCATTCTTTCTTAACACAATCAAAGGATAATGTCAAGACATGGCCATTGATTTGGAGAATCCATTTCCAGAATTTTACCTATTAAAATTTTTAAAAATTTAAATCAAAACAATAGATACACGTGGTAACAAGTCAGGCAATACAGAAACACTTATTGACAGAAAGCAATAGGCTTTCACTACACCTGCAGTTCTCTCTCCAGAGGTAGCTTTTTTTATTTTTATTTTTTAACTAGTTCTGGTTTTAGCGCTTCTGTTTGTTTCCACTAGAACTCTAAATAGTATACTTACATCTCTATTTTCTGGCTTATCTACGGCAGACAATTTTTATTTCTTCTTTGTTATGAAAAATGAGGGTTTACATCAGACAAATAACCCCTTCCCTTCTGTCCTCTTCTGAATATTTGGTACATTTGTTTTTAGTTCTTCTAAAATTACATTTTCAACTTTATGCAATATAGTTTGTACACAGTGTCTATCTTCCCATTTAAAATTTTATCGGTGCTTTTTTCCTACCTTCTTTTTAAGATGAGGATATTATTTCCTTTCATTTTTCTTCCTGTCTCTACTCAACTCTCACCCTCCCCTTTTCTGACTGTTACCCTTTTACTCTCATGTTGCCAAGACACTTAACAGCTACATTCTGTTCTTTAACAAACAGTTAAGTTGTTCTTTGCCAATAGGTTGGCACTGAAAATAAAATACAGACTCATGCTTCCGTTATTATGATTATGTAATGGTCATTCACACCTGGACCAGGGATTGATCTAGAATTATATTTTCTTCTTTACAGATCTAAAGTCACAACCCTTGGGTCACTCAAATAAGAATGTCCTAAGCCTCAAAGTTAAAAGATTTTTATATTCTTATGGCAGTGGCTTAAAACCACACCACATTTAATTAACTTCATATTTAGAGCATGACTTCCTCATAGTTTTTTAAGCCTAGAGTTTCTAATTGCTCTTTTACTTGTTGCCAAAAACGTAACATTCCTTTATCATAGTTTTTCCACTCTCTCAATCAAATCACTTCTGTGTGTATTTCTTTGGTACATTCTCTCTTGAAAGACCTCTTATAAGGAATGGGGAGTGGGGGATGGGGTAGTCTGGCTGCCATATTAAACCATGAATTCTTCTTTATTTTTGAAACATTTTTAAAAGAAATATAATTTTAGGGCCGAGCGCAGTGACTCATGCCTGTAATCCTAGCACTTTGGGAGGCCGAGTTGGGTGGATCACTTGAGGTCAGGAGTTCAAGACCAACCTGGCCAACATGGTTGAAACCCCATCTCTACTGAAAATGCAAAAATTAGCCAGGCATGGTGGTGCACGCCTATAGTCCCAGCTATTCAGGAGGCTGAGGTGGGAGAATCAGTTGAACCCGGGAGGTGGAGGTTGCAGTGAGCCAAGATCACGCCATTACACTCCCACCTGGGTGACAGAGTAAGACTCCATCTCAAAAAAAAAAAAAAAAAA
>NW_012103365.1:4096610-4097759 GCF_000951045.1 Mandrillus leucophaeus
GATCTCGGCTCACTGCAACCTCTGCCTCCTGGGTTCAAGCAATTCTCCTGCCTCAGCCTCCCAAGTAGCTGGGATTACAGGCACACTAATTTTTGTATTTTTAGTAGAGATGGGTTTCACCATGTTGGCCAGGCTGGTCTCAAACTCTTGGCCTCAAGTGATCCGCCTGCCTTGGCCTCCCAAAGTGCTGGGATTACAGGCATGAGCCTCCGCGTGTGGCCAGGATTTCCTTTCTTCGTAAGACTGAATACTATTTCATTGTATGTGTAGAACACATTTGCTTTATCCATTCATCCACTGATGAATGTTTAGGTTGTTTCCATATCTTGGCTGTTGTGAATAAGCCTGCAATGAACACAGCAGTGCAAATATCTCTTCAAGATCTTAATTTTGATTATTTTGGATAAATATCCTGAAGTAGGATTGCTGGATCAAATAGACAGCAATGCAATAATAGTAGGAGACTTCAGTACCCCACTTTTAATAATGAATAGAAAATCCAGACAGTCAGTAAAGAAACAGCGGACTTGACTAGCATTGTATTTAATAGGCCAAATGGACCTCACAGTTAGATATGTATACAGCCTATTCCACCCAAGTCCAGCAGTTTACTCATTCTTTGTACATACTTATTTTTTGTTCTGAAGACAGTAATGCAATATAAAACCTATTGAATGGTTACTTCTGTGCCACTTATTTCTGCTTTTTAAAAAAATTTATTTTTAAATTTACATATGCTTTTTTTGGATGTACAGTTCTGGGAGTTTGACAAGCCCATAGACATTGACTTTTGTACCTAATTTTGCTTTTGTACCTTTGTATTTTTTTTAGATACTCTCATTTCCCTAAATTACAGTCAGCCCTCTGTATCCTCAGGTTCCACATCTGTGGATTCGACCAACCGCAGATGGAAAATACTAGAAAAAAACTACAATGAAAAAAATAATGATACAACAATAGAAGATAATACAAATAAGAAACAATGCAGTATACCAATTATTTATGTAGCATTTACATTGTATTAGGTATTATAAGTATCTAGATATGATTTAAAGTATATGGAAGAATGTGTGCAAGTTATATGCAAATACCGTGTCTTTCTTTTTGGTTTTGTTTTGTGTGTTTTTTTTTTTTTTTTTTTTTTTTTTT
>NW_012103365.1:4103480-4104691 GCF_000951045.1 Mandrillus leucophaeus
CTGACAATTATTCCAGGTTCTGAATGATCCCCATGCCAGGCCTCTGGCTTTCTCACATTTTATCTGTCTCACGCTGGCTTTTCTCATATTTTCAATTTTGTTATTCTTTGTGCCTTCATTTTCTTGCCAGTAAAATGGGGATAAGAAGTTCAAGTTATATCATGGGAAAATGATAGGAAATATAACTCTTGACCCTCTTTTGGAAAAAAAAATCTACATACAAGCTATATTTAACACCTGCATATAAGGTTATAAAGCTTATTAGAGCATAAACATAGCTTGGGAGAAATCTTCCTGTGAATAGCATAGGGAGATTCTAAAGTACATATTACTTTTATTTCTGTGATAGGGGCCATTAATTCATGATCTTTGGATTGGAGCACAGTCTGATATTAGTTTCAGGACCAAGACTTTCCAATGCCTGAGGGCAGAAGCTTAGACGCCATGTGGAACCATATGGCTGATCCTTGGCGGGTGCAAATTCTCTCTCCTGCTTCTCAGTTCCAGTGAAAAATCTCCATGCAGGATTGACACATGGAGAAGAAAAACTCCTGGACTATTACAGACCTCCTTCTTCTCAAAAGGAGCAGAGATCTCATTAAATCTATGTGACCTTATCCTCCACTCTGAAGGCAACCACATGGCTTTGGGTTACTCAGAATTAAAATGATTTGGAGGTTCCTTCCCACTATCCCTTAGAGTCTTGGTTTAAGGGGTACTTAGAGAGATCCCACCTGACTCCATAGACTAGGTTAAATTCCCTAGCAACATATGCTTTTAATTGGCCAAGTCTCTTTCTTTTTTTAAGTGGTAGATACTCAAATCAAACTTGTTTAAGTAGAAAGGGAAATAACTAAAAAGACAATGTATAGATTCACAGATAGATATATGGTGGGTATAGGGGCTGAATTTATATAATGAAGCTTGTCTGTCTCTCGTTTTTTCTTAACACTTGCTGCTATCCCCATCTCTTACCTCCTCTTCCTCTCCTTTTCTTCCTCCCCTTCCTTCCCTTCTTCTCCTCTTCCTTCTCTTCTTTCCTTCCTCTCTCTCTCATTCGCTCCTCGGCTTCCTTCCTTTACAGCCTGCAGAACTGTGAGCCAACTAAAACTCTTTCTTTATAAATGACCCAGTGTCAGGTATTTCTTTCTTTCCTTTCCTTTTTTTTTTTTTTTTGAGACAGAGTTTCACTCTTTTACCCAGGTTGGAGT
>NW_012103365.1:4105961-4119365 GCF_000951045.1 Mandrillus leucophaeus
TTTTTAGTAGAGATGGGGTTTCACCATGTTAACCAAGATGGTCTTGATCCCCTGACTGCGTGATCCGCCTGCCTCAGCCTCCCAAAGTGCTGGGATTACAGGCGTGAGCCACCGCGCCCTGCCCATGTCATTTTATATAAAGGACTTGAGCATGGATTTTGGTATTTGTGGGGGGGTTCTGGAACCAATCCCCTGCAGATGCTAGGGGACAACTGTATATAAGCTTTGGGTTCCATTAAATTAGAATTTGCTTGGCTCAATTTCTTTGTTTATTGACAGGCTTTCCAGTGATTGCATGGTCATTGTCTGTTTTCCTTATCTCTGTAACCCAAAGTCTAGTGCAGTGCCTAGCACATGGTAAGTGCTCACTAAATATATAAGGGGAAACTGTGGGAAAAGCAGTTCTCAGCAAACTCCTTCACTCCCAGACCAATCCTGGGACATATGCAATGCCTATTATGAGGACTTAGCATTGCTTGAGCCACTGGGGCTCGTGTTCCCAGGAATGCCTACCAGTGCCTCAGAGTCCTCTGGGTTCATGTGCTTCCTATTCTCTTTTGCTGTTTTTCTATCACAAGGGTTTCAGTATCCAAAAACATCAAGCCTTGTTTTCCCTAGCTTTAGTTTGCAAGATTGGAATTTTATCTTGGTCCTTTTTCCTGAATTTCTATTTGAGCCCTTTAGGGTTCATTTCCAAGTCTGGAGTCTTGATTCTGAATCCTAGCCCCCAAGGAAGGGTTTCCTAATATTGGATCAATCTCCCTGGTGTTAATTGCCTTACTGTCTGAGTTCTAAGAGGTGTCCAGTGTGGAGGCCCAGACGTGGACGTCTTATCATCTCTTGGATCCATGATTAATTAATTCCCTCAACACATATGTATTGTATACTATATGCCGGGCATTGTGCTAAGGTGGACAAAACAAAAATTGTCATTGACTCTGCAGAGTTTTTAGTCTAGACTGGGTTGGAGGAGGAGTAAGAGAGAAAAAGAGAAACAGAGAGAGGAACCAAGGAATCAAACAGACAAGTGAAATGATTTTAATAACAGTGCTGTAAAGACAACTACGGGATTGAGATAAAGAACACCTGGGAGGCTGGGGGATGTGTGCCACCTTGGATTTGTGGCCAGGCCATGCTGAAGAGGTCACTGGGGTTGACACCCAAGGAATGAGATGTTAGCCATGTGATGAGTGGAGAAAGTATATTTTGGAAAGAGGAAGCAAATTGCATGAAGACTCCGAGGTGGGAAAGAGCTCTGTGGGTCTGAAGAAATGAATCAAGATGAGTCTGGGGCAAGAATGGTGATCGAAGGAAGATGAGGTTGTAAGTAGGGGCCAGGTGATGCAAGGCATTTAGGCCTTGGTAAGGAGCTTGGATTTTCTCCTATGTATCATGGTAAGGCACTTATGGGTTTAAGTAGGGGAAACTACTAATAAGATTTATGTTTTTAAAAAATTTTCAACTTTTATTTTAGAATCAGAACATACCTGTGCAGGTTTGCTGCAAAGATATATTGCATGATGCTGAAGTTTGGAGTATGAATGATCCCATTACCCAGGTTGTGAACATAATACCCAATAGGCAGTTTTCAGCCTTTCCCCCCACTCCCTCTCTCACTCGTCTAGTAGTCCTGTATTAGTCTGTTCTCCAGCTGCTAATAAAAACATACCCAAGACTAGGTAATTTATAAAGGAAAGAGGTTTAATGGACTCACAGTTCACATGGCTGGGGAGGCCTCACAATCATGGCAGAAGAGCAAGGGACATCTTGCATAGTGACAGGCAAGAGAGAGCTTGTGCAGGGAAACTCCCCTTTATAAAACTATCAGATAGGCCAGGCGTGGTGGCTCATGCCTGTAATCCCAGGATTTGGGAGGCCGAGGTGGGTGGATCACGAGGTCAGGAGATTGAGACCATCCTGGCTAACACAGTGAAACCCTGTCTTTACTAAAAATACAAAAAAATTAGCCAGGCATGGTGGCACGCACCTGTAGTCCCAGCTACTCAGGAGGCTGAGGCAGGAGAAACGCTTGAACCTGGGAGGCAGAGGTTGCAGTGAGCCAGCATTACGCCACTGCAGCCCAGCCTGGGCAACAGAGCGAGACTCTCTCCCAAAACAAACAAACAAACAACAAAAACCCATCAGATCTCAAGAGACTTACTATCATGAAAACAACACAGGAAAGACCCGCCCCCATGATTCAATTACCTCCCTCTGGGTCCTTCCCATAACATGTGGGAATTATGGGAGCTACAATTCAGGATGAGATATGGGTATGGACACAGCCAAATCACACCAAGTCCCCAGTGTCTGTTGTTCCCATTTTTATGTCCACATGTACCCAATGTAGTACATATACACCATAGAATACTACACAGCCACAAAAAGAACAAAATCATGTCCTTTGCAGCAGCATGGACCCAGCTGGAGGCCATTATCCTAAGCAAACTAACGCAAAAACAGAAAACCAAATACAACATGCTCTCACTTATAAGTGAAAGCCAAACAGAGGATTTTTGTTTTGAGAATATTTCCTCCCGCTTTGCAGAGGATAAGTGCCAGGACAGGGCAATCTCTATGCAGCACTCCAGGGTTTATGCAAACCACAATGTGAATGTACCCCCTGGGGTGTTTCCTGGAAGCAGCCCTTCTAGAAAGGCAAGAGTGGAAGGAGAAGATGATTTCAGACCACGGCTCTCCACGTGGGCTGTATATTATACTTCCCTGGGGAGCTGCTAAACAACACAGTCACTCAGTGGTGTCTCCACCCTGAGGCAACTTTAAATCAGAGTCTCTGGGAGTGGGGCCAGGCATCACTGTAACTAGTGTTGCAAACCACAGCTTTAGGAGGATGTTACATCAGCCCAGGCAAGAGATGATGGTCATTTGGGCTAGGATAGTGGTAGTGAAGAGAGAAAGAGGTGGAGGAACTTTGAGGTACAATAGACAGGCTTGGCTAACTGTGGATAGGAGATGAACGTGAAGAATCAAGAGTTACTCCCAGATTTCTGGTTGGGGAATTACTAGAGCAATGGTTCTCACTCAAGCATGCTTCCAGATCACCTGTAAGGCTTATTAAAACATCTTCCAATTTAAAAAGTGACAAAATAGATGGAAAGAAATGAAGGTTTGAAGTTTTGTCAAATTGGAAAGTTTTCAGCCATGATTTCTTTTTAAAAAAAGTTATTTGTTGTTGTTGTTATTGTCCTATCCTCTTTCTTCTGTCTTTTTGGGACTCTTGTGACAAAAATGTTAAATGTTTTGCTACAGTCCCACGGGTCCCCCAGGAAGTGGAAGTCTGGGCTGTCTCACTCAGCCTTTGCTGGTACGGTTGGACACAGGGCCACAATTTTTCTATGGTGTTTGGATGTAGTTAAATGGTTATTGTCCAGCGATTTCTCTCTTGCTAGATTGCTCTTTTCCTGTTCTTTTTTGTTTTTTGGCAGAAAGATTGGGCTTTTTATACGGGCTCTTTTGTTAGCTTCCTCAGCTTCAAGTCTGGGATATACAAAATGGTAAGAAACCAAGTGAGCATACCCACGTGTTGTTCCTTTGTCCCCAGCCAGTCTGCCTTCTCCTCATTTCAGAATCTTTTGCTTGTTTTATATGTAATGTCCAGGGTTTTTAGTTTTACTTAGTAGGAAGAATAGGGAAAATATATCTTTTTTATTTTCCCAGAGGCACAAGAACTGAAACCTTTCTAGAAAAAAAAAGGTTTATCAGTTGGGCGCAGTGGCTCATACCTGTAATCCCAACACTTTGAGAGTCCAAGGCGGGAGGATCACTTGAGCCCAGGAGTTCAAGACCAGCATAGGCAACATAGCAAGATTTTGTCTCTACAAAAAAAAAAAAGAAAACTAGCCGGACATGGTGGTGCGTGCCTGTGGTCCCAAGCTACTCAGGAGGCTGAGATGGGAAGTTCGCCTGAGCCCAGGAGTTTGCGGGTACAGTGAGCCATGATTGTGCTACCGAACTCCAGCCTTGATGACGAAGTGAAACCCTGTCTTGGAAAAAAAAAATAAAACAAAAACTCCAAAACAAACAAACAAAAAACAGTTTATAAGAGAAGTCTCTCTCTTATTATATCTCCTTTTCCACAAAAGTTATGTTAAGAGCCTAGAGTATATCCTTTTATTCTTTCTTCATACACATTTACAAATATGCACATACAAGCACACACACACAGAATATTTGTCATTGTTTTTACCCAAACGAAATCATACTATATATATTCCTATGCAACTTGCTTTTCTCATTAATAATACATAATAGATACCTTTTTGAGCTAACAGTCATAGATCTAACTCATTCTTTATATTAGCTACTTAATATTTCATAACATGGAAGTGCCATGGTTACTTAAGTTGTTTTTAGTTTTATTGCCTTCACAAATAATAATTTTATTTGTATAGGATAGATTACCCAAAAAAAAAAAAAAAAAAAGACAGCTCAAGATAAACAGTATATGTACTTTTTTTTTTTGAGATGGAGTTTTGCTCTGTCACCCAGGCTGGTGTGCAGTGGCAGGATCTTGGCTCATGGGAACCTCCACCTCCCAGGTTGAAGAGATTCTTGTGCCTTAGCCTCCCAAGTAGCTGGGCTAGGTGTGCACTACCACACCTGGCTAATTTTTGAATATTTTAGTAGAAACGGGTTTTGCCATGTTGGCCAGGCTGGTCTTGAACTCCTGGCCTCAAGTAATCCACCTGCCTCGGCCTCCTAATATGCTGGGATTACAGGCTTGAGCCACCACGACCGGCCAGTATATATACTTTTAAGTTGAATAAATGTGGCATGGTTATGATTCCACAAAAGGCTCTGATGACTCACATTTCCCCAGTGACATGAAAATATATGTTTCTTCCAGCATCTCGCCAGCTCTGAGAGTTTCCTCTCATTTAAAATTTTTGCCTTTGTTAGGGTGAAATAGTATCTCCATTTTTAATTAATATACATTTATTGACCTGTTCCTGCCTTTTTCCATTTTCCTGTTGGGTGTTAGTATATTGCTCATCAGTTTGAGAGAACTCATTTTACAGTTTTATTTGTTATATGCATTGCAAATACATTGTCTCTGTTTAACTCTAACCTATTACCAGAGCATCTGTGAACATTTCCCCTAACACACTGAGCATGCTGCACTGTCCCTTGCTGACAATTGCTGTCTCTGCTAAAGGCTGTCTTCCTTAAGCTAAGGATCATTTTCTCAACTTTGTAGCTCCAATCCCAAGCAGTTATTTGTGCATAGTAGGTGCTTAAAGGGTTTTTGAATTAATTGTTGAATTTCTATCTCAATAAAAATGGTCCCTCTATGTTTTCCTTCCTTTGTACCTCCCTAAGCGACACATTAATTACAGATGTTCCATCAAGTGTCAAGCTAACCTGAACAATTACAACTTGAAGCAAAGAGCACAGCCCCAATGACAGCATCTTCATCCTTGGAGCTGAGCTGTTTGCATGAGGAAGGACAAGAAAATTGCACCATCTGCCTGGATGTAGATGGAAAGACTTGGCTCCTGCAAAACATGGCATGAAGGGGGAGGGAGTGCACTTACTTGTTATTCCAAGCTATGATGGCTATTTTCATGTCATGTGTCATTTGTGGAACAATCTGATGTTATGGTTGGCTCAAAGCTTTTATGCCTAATGATCTGTTTCAAGGAGAAGGATTGAAATAATGAAGGAAGAAATCCTTAATCTGTAGTCCTATGGACTGTCCCCCACTCTGGGAAACTAGAGAGGTCTGTGGTCAGCCAATCCTGCAGAAATAAAGTATGACAGAGAGTAGAGGGTTGAAAGGAGGTTGCAAGAAGGAGGAAGGATGTGTGGAGGATAAAGAATGGTCCCTGGACAGTCTTGCTTCACTTCATTTCAAAGCATTTTGCTTGTTTTATGTATAATGTTTGGGGGTTTTAGTTTTACTTAGCAGAGAGAATAGGGAAAAGTGTACCTCCTTTATCTTCCCAGAGGCACAAGAATAGATGTGAATGGACATAAAGCATAAATGTATACAAAGGACTGGGTAGAGAGTGGTGTCTGGGGAGCATGCAGAGACTGAAGAGAGAACCTAGTCTTTGAAGTTAGACATATGTCAGTTCTAATCTTGCCTGTGTCACTGACTTACCCCATGTGTTGTTCAAATTAATTGATCACCTTAATGGCACAAGAACTGACAGCTACAGACACCAACCCCTCCTCCATCCCAACTCTCTGTGGCGTTGCCACAGAAAATCTTCATGTTCTATTCCATTCCACATCTCGTTACTTTTGTGTCATGACTACTGTTGCTGACCCTTGAGTCTGAATTGAGGTTTGCTTTTAGTGTAACCTCTTAGATTCAACCTTAGATGCAACAAGATTCATCTTATTTCTGGAGGTCACCCTTACTTACCCAGAATGAGAAGCCTAGCTTTTCTTTCTTTCCGTCTTTTTTTCTTTTTTAAGATGAAGTCTCACTCTGTCATCCTGGATGGAGTGCAATGGTATGATCTTGGCTCATTGCAACCTTCAGCTCCTGGGTTCAAGCCACTCTCCTGCCTCAGCCTCCCAAGTAGCTGGGACTACAGGCATGCACCATCACACCTGGCTAATTTTTGTATTTATAGTAGAGATGGAGTTTCACCATGTTGGCCAGGGTGGTCTCAAACTGATGACCTCAAGTGATCCACCTGCTTTGGCCTCCCAAAGTGCTGGGATTACAGGCATGAGCCTGGCCCTGAGAAGCCTAGTGTTTCTCTTATTCCATTTTCATAGCTAATTCTTACTCCTGAGACCCCAATGTCAGAAAAGCCCAGCCGTCTATATAATCCTGCCAGTCCCAGAGAGGGTGCACCTGGTCATGCTAGGACATCCTTGGCCAAATTAAATGTTCCTGAGCAGAGTCATGCCATCCTCTTATGGCAGCTTCTGCAATAACCATGTGACCTGAGTATGGTGAAAGAAGAGGGAAATGATGCTGGGCAGAATTACTATCCAGA
Source organism: Mandrillus leucophaeus (assembly GCF_000951045.1). Taxonomy (NCBI): domain Eukaryota; kingdom Metazoa; phylum Chordata; class Mammalia; order Primates; family Cercopithecidae; genus Mandrillus; species Mandrillus leucophaeus. The sequence continues at coordinate 4,112,939 of NW_012103365.1, forward strand.
ATCAAAGCGAACAAGGAAAATGTGAACAAGGAAAGCAAAATGAAGATGATAACATTCACAATTTGTGTTACCCAGGAAAACATTTAAAAATGTCAAAGAACTATATACAAAAATCAAAAGACAAAAAAGAAAACCTCGAATAAATTGAGAGACATGGCATTCTCCTGATTAGGAAAAGTCAGTATTTTAAAGAGGTACAATTCCTCCCTAAATCCATACATGAATGGTTACAATTGAGTTCCAATATTTTTGGAATTTAGTAGTGTATTAGTCTGTTCTCACACTGCTAATAAAGACATATCTGAGACTGGGTAATTATAAAGAAAAAAGGTTTAATTGACTCACAGTTCTGCAGGAGTGGGGAGGCCTCAGGAAACTTAGTCATGGTAGAAGGGGAAGTAAACATGTCCTTCTTCACATGGCGGCAACAAGAAGTGCAGAGCGAAGTGGGGGAAAAGCCCCTTATAAAACCATCAGATCTTGTGAGAACTCACTATCATCAGAACAGCATGGAGGTAACCACTCCCATGAATCAATTACCTCCAACTAGGTTCCTCCCATGACACATGGGGATTATGGGAACCACAATTCAAGATGAGATTTGGGTAAGGACACAACCAAACCATATCAAGTAGTTTGATAAAAACTTTCCTCTAGGGGAAAAATCATAGGCCTGAGAACAGACCAGAAAATCTTGAAACAGAAGAATGATGATAAGGGACCACATGCAGTAACATATTATGAAGCTACAATCATAAAACAGTATGGCACTAGTCCAGAAATAGGCCAGTGGAAGAATGGAACAAAATTTGAGAGTCCAGAAATGGACAAATCAGAATTCAGTGTCTAATAAAAATGGAATCTCTCATTGGTGAAGACAGGAAGGGGTTATTCAGTCAATGATGTTGTGGTACAATTGTCTATTCATTCAGGAAAAAATTAACTGAAATTCCAAACTTACATCAGACACAAAAATCAATTGAAACTTAATTAAAATCTAAATAGGAAAAAGAAACACTAAGGGTATCATAACACTATCAGTTATCACAAAAGCCCTAAAAGATAGCTATTTGATCCCAATTTTGAAGATGTAAAGAGGCTCAGAGAGACCAAGTGGCTTACCTGAGGTCACACAAAATCACACACCAGGAGTTCATAAGACATTCATAGTCATTTTGTTCTCCAGATGTCCCCAGTAGGTAAATTTACCTTACAGTTTTCATTTAACCCAGCTCATAAGTTCTAGCAAATAATTATTCTTTCTAGCCTAGGGTAGTACTCAGGCAGACAACCTGATGAAGACTTAAGTTCAAAAGATGATTCAGGTGCATACCTCCCTTCTCACATTGTGAGTGTTCCCCAGGGAGGGTCAGCCATTCCTTGCACAGATGCCATGGAGAAGGTCATCAGGGGAAGTTGGAGCTGAATCAGACTCAGTGAGATTCTGGTGCTTTAACAGCATGGCCATATTAGTCTGTTCTCACACTGCTATACAGATACTGCCTGAGATTGGGTAATTTATACACAAAAGAGGTTTAATTGACTCACAGTTCTGCATGGCTGGGGAGGACTCAGGAAACTTAACAATCATGGCAGAAAGCAAAGGGGAAGCAGGCACCTTCTTCACAAGGCAGCGAGAGAGAGAGTGTGAGAGAGCAGGGAAGGCCACACTTTAAAACCATCAGCTCTCGTGAGAACTCACTATCATGAGAACAGCATGGGGGAAACCGCCCCCGTGATCCAATCACTTCCCACCAGGTCCCTCCCTTGACATGTGGGGATTACAATTTGAGATGAGATTTGGGTGGGGACACAGAACCAAACCATATTAATGGCTTAAGATTGTCCTGAGGGAAAATGAGTAGGTACACCCTAAAAAGATGGTAGGGCCCCTGTCTACCCACTCCATCTCTTCTTACCAAAGAGTTTCTCCCCAGGAAACGGAGGCTCAGCCATGGCACACTCTTCCGAACCATGTTCCAGGACTGAGAGAGGAATTACAGGGGGCAAGACACACAACATTAGGCACTGAATGCATTCAGGGTTGTATTAGGGTCCCCATGGGGTGCTATACAGAACAGAGGGAGGCATAGCTGACTCTAACCCTAACCTCTACTGCCTTCTGGTCACCCCTAATCTCATCCATTTCTTCATCTCCTCACATTTTCTAGAGCATCCTCCAAGTCTAAGTAAGCCTCCCCAAGTCTCTTTTAGACCTTCTTATTTTCCCTGTCCCTTTCAATTACCTGTTTCTCCTGGTCCTCCTCCTCATCTCAGATTACTTCCCAGCCCCTGTCTGTCTGCCCTCAGCACACAGTTTGCCCCAGCCACTCCCCTGTGCTGCACATTCTAAACAGTCCCTCCACATCACTTCCATCCCTTTACCTAATTCACAGAATAGAGAGCCCCTTTGGGAAAGATGTGTATAAGTTTCTCAGGCAGAAGAACTAGAAATAAAATTCCAGGCAAAACCGCCATGGGAATAACCAGGGAAACATCAAGTGCTCTGCAAGCAGAAAAACTTCCAGTCGCCTGAGGAGTGAGGTGAGCATTTGTGTGGGTTGATGGGAGTGGAAGCTTGAGACGCCAACATCAGCCATATTGTGAAGGATTCAGTATTCTACACTAAAAGAAGCTGGACTTAACCCAATAGGAAATGGATAGTAATTGAAAAGGAAGTTCTGGAATGCACTAGCCCCCTTTTTGACAGGATTTATAAGATACAATGGATATCCATACCAATGAATTTCTTTTTATTTTATTTTATTTTATTTGAGACAGAGTCTCACTCTGTCACCCAGACTGGAGTGCAGTGGTACAATCTTGGCTTGCTGCAACCTTTGCCTTCCAGGTTCAAGCAATTCTCCTGCCTCAGCCTCCTGAGTAACTGGGATTACAGGCCGCCGCCACAATACCCAGCTAATTTTTGTATTTTTAGTAGAGACAGGGTTTCATTATGTTGGCCAGGCTGGTCTTGAACTTCTGACCTCAGGTGATCCTCCCACCTCAGCCTCCCAAAGTGCTGGGATTACAGGGGTAAGCCACTGCATCTGGCCGCATATCAATGAATTTCTGTCTTGAAAACCCTGAAGATATCAGGAGTCCAAGACCCTCATCTGCACTTACTTTTAGTGATGCTGGTTATATAAACAGAAATGCATAAGGTTGGTGCTACCTAATAATCTCTGTTTTTGTAGTAAGTCCAGGGAGCTGTCAAGCAGTGTCTTGGATGCCGCTTCTATAAATAGATCCTCTTTCTGGCTTCAGATCCTTTCTCCAGGCTCCTTCCTAAGGGTAATGGGAATCTCAGCCCCTGCTTCTGCTCAGGGCAACCTTACTCTGCCCAGTAACAAACACTGTTCTCATATCCTGTCCATTCTGACCTCATGGACATTTAAACTCTTTTGCAATATATTTAAATTTAAATACATTTGCAATATGTTTGAGAAGTTGGCAAACAACTTTTCTTTCTCTAAATATCTGTCTCTGTCTCCTTTACTTACCCCATCCCGTTTTCTTTTTTTCCTCTCTCTTGCAAAAATGTGCACAAAAAATTTTTCCCATGAATGTAAAACCAAAAGCGTCATTATTTTAATTCAATTTATAATGGACATAATTTTTAATTTACTGGTATAAATAATCAGCAACTAAAACTGCACACAACAAACCTTGTTATTGACTACAAATTGACAGACGAGTCAAACTTTACTAATATGAAATTTAGGTCTGTGAGTTTTGGCCCAGGAAAAAAAAATGGACTTGATAGAAATAATGACTATTACACAAAGTAGAAGCCAAGATCAATAACATTTGATATGGACAATACCTAATCAATACATCAGATTTTGTTTCAAATTTTAAATGGAAAAGAATTGATCCAAATGAAAATAATTTCAGTAGAGTTAATATTTTTGGAAATGGTCTAACTGTGCTATGTAGAAAATTGATCAAGGGATTAAATTGGCTTAATGGAATTCACTCTGGAAAACACTTTCTGGATGAAAAGTCTATCTAAGTTGATATAATTCTAATTAAAAGTCTTGAATTCAAAATGTTCAGGGTCAAAAGAGCAAGAGCAATTGTCCTCAAAGTCAAAGCAGAGGGGTTAAAATGATGAGGTCAAAATGTCCTGTGGCATAGCAGCCGTTTTAAGTGGACACCACGCTGGGCCACTTCAGTTTGCTACAAAGAAGAGCTTTTAATCTTCCCCTCCAAAAAAACCAAACTCAACTATATGGCTCTGTAGGAATAAAGTAGTCACACAGGGATATTTGAGTCTGTTAGGTACCTAGAGTACCAGTAAGAACAGAGAATAACATGTTAGAACATAAAGAGGAACATTTATAAAATGAGAATAATAGTAGAAACTACTCTTGGGATATTATGAGGATCAAATGAGATAATCCCTAAAATATACTTAACTTGGCTGGATGTGGTGGCTGGTGCCTATAATCACAGTACTTTGAGAGGCCAGGAAGAGAGGATCTCTTGAGCCGTGAGTTCAAGGCCTGCCTGGGCAACATAGCAAAACCCCATTTCTATAAAATGTTTTTAAAAAATTAGGCAAGTGATACGGTTTGTCTGTGTGCCCACCCAAGTCTCACCTTGAATTATAAAAATCCCCACATGTCAAGGGTAGGGCAAGGTGGAGATAATTGAATCATGGGGGCTGTTTCCCCCATACTATTCTCATGGTAGTGAATAAGTCTCAGGAGATCTGATAGTTTTCTAAATGGGAGTTCCCCTGCACAAGCTTTCTTGTCTGCCACCATGTAAGATGTGACTTTGCTCCTCCTTCACCTTCCACCGTGATTGTGAGGCCTCCCCAGCTGTGTGGAACTGTGAGCCAATTAAACCTCTTTCCTTTATAAATTACCCTATCTCAGGCATGTGTTTATCAGCAGCGTGAGAACAGACTCATACACCGAGAACTGTGGCGCATGCATGTTGTTCGAGCTCCTTGGGAGGCGAAAGTCGGAGGATCACTTGAGCCCAGTAGTTTGAAGCCGCAGTGAGTTATGATTATGCCACTGCACTCCAACCTGGGAGACAAAAAATTTACATGTTAGTTATAAAACTCGGCTAAACTTAGAGAAACTTCTTATACTTGTGCTCCTCTCCAAACTCAACTCCTACCAACTCCTACTCCCTATTTCCCAATGAATGCAGTGGTGCATACACACTCATACATACCCCATCACAAGGAAATTCACCAAGTTCTGACCTTCTGCCATTGCTCTGGCTGTTCCTCTTCCTGTAATGCCCTTTCTCTCATCCCCAGGTGGAAAATATTTATCTGTTTTTCGCAACTCACATTAATGTCATTTCCTCTATAAATTTTCTATTAGCTCTTCTGCTAGGAACCCAGAGCCCTTTCTCCATATCCTATCACCTCATATTATAGAAGTTTGTGGTTATATTCCCCCATAAACCAAGTGTTCCTTGAAGACCTTTTTCTCTTTGAGTCCTCAGCACCTGGCAGCTGACAGACACTCAGTAAATGTTTGCTGAAGCCAGACTTACTAATGACACCCAAATTAGGCTAACTCTTCCTATTTATTAGTGCAATCTGGTCTATTTCGCAAAGAGAATTAGATTGTATTGCCTTTGAGTAGAAAAAACTTCTGGCTGGTAAGAGAAGTTCTAATGAAATGCCAATTTAAGTCTAGGAAAGAGATTCTGGAAGAGGTTCCACAGAGCTGTGCAGACTTTTGCCTGCAAAGGTTTGTTGACTGTTGGGTTTATAAGAAGTGTTCCTCATCAATAGAGATTTCCTTTCTGACATAGCCAAAGAGATTCAGGAACTATCCCCCTCACAGCTGCAGAAGCCTTGGGGAGCTAGGTCATGTTGGTTTCTAGAATGGTGTGATGCCAGGAGATGCATTTCATCTCAATTTACCATTGTATTACGATAACTTACTGAGATACTAACATGCTGAAGAACTACAAGAGTAAAAGTGCATTTGTGCTTTGGAATCTGAACTTTTTCCTCTCTCTGTGTGAGAAAGTAGCAAGGCCTTTGTCTTCTCTTTCTTCAATGTGTTTGCAAAGCAGAAAGTCAAAGTTCCAGGCTGGGCATGGTGGCTCATGCCTGTAATCCCAGAACTCTGGGACGCCAAGGTAGGTGGATCATTTGAGGCCAGGAGTTCAAGACCAGCCTGGTCAACATGGTGAAACCCCACCTCTACTAAAAATATTTATGAGCTGGGTGTGGTGGCACGCAACTGTAGTCCCAGCTACTCAGGAGGCTGAGGCAGGAGAATTGCTGGAACCTGGGAGGCGGAGGTTGCAGTAAGCCAAGATCGCGCCACTGCACTCTGTCCTGGGCGACAGAATGAGACACCGTCTCAAAAAACAAACAAACAAATAAGTCAAAGTTCCTGAAAGACAACGTCTCTTCTTGGATTTTATGAAAACCTAAGACTAC
>NW_012103365.1:4120990-4148513 GCF_000951045.1 Mandrillus leucophaeus
TAAAAATCCCCACATGTCAAGGGTAGGGCAAGGTGGAGATAATTGAATCATGGGGGCTGTTTCCCCCATACTATTCTCATGGTAGTGAATAAGTCTCAGGAGATCTGATAGTTTTCTAAATGGGAGTTCCCCTGCACAAGCTTTCTTGTCTGCCACCATGTAAGATGTGACTTTGCTCCTCCTTCACCTTCCACCGTGATTGTGAGGCCTCCCCAGCTGTGTGGAACTGTGAGCCAATTAAACCTCTTTCCTTTATAAATTACCCTATCTCAGGCATGTGTTTATCAGCAGCGTGAGAACAGACTCATACACCGAGAACTGTGGCGCATGCATGTTGTTCGAGCTCCTTGGGAGGCGAAAGTCGGAGGATCACTTGAGCCCAGTAGTTTGAAGCCGCAGTGAGTTATGATTATGCCACTGCACTCCAACCTGGGAGACAAAAAATTTACATGTTAGTTATAAAACTCGGCTAAACTTAGAGAAACTTCTTATACTTGTGCTCCTCTCCAAACTCAACTCCTACCAACTCCTACTCCCTATTTCCCAATGAATGCAGTGGTGCATACACACTCATACATACCCCATCACAAGGAAATTCACCAAGTTCTGACCTTCTGCCATTGCTCTGGCTGTTCCTCTTCCTGTAATGCCCTTTCTCTCATCCCCAGGTGGAAAATATTTATCTGTTTTTCGCAACTCACATTAATGTCATTTCCTCTATAAATTTTCTATTAGCTCTTCTGCTAGGAACCCAGAGCCCTTTCTCCATATCCTATCACCTCATATTATAGAAGTTTGTGGTTATATTCCCCCATAAACCAAGTGTTCCTTGAAGACCTTTTTCTCTTTGAGTCCTCAGCACCTGGCAGCTGACAGACACTCAGTAAATGTTTGCTGAAGCCAGACTTACTAATGACACCCAAATTAGGCTAACTCTTCCTATTTATTAGTGCAATCTGGTCTATTTCGCAAAGAGAATTAGATTGTATTGCCTTTGAGTAGAAAAAACTTCTGGCTGGTAAGAGAAGTTCTAATGAAATGCCAATTTAAGTCTAGGAAAGAGATTCTGGAAGAGGTTCCACAGAGCTGTGCAGACTTTTGCCTGCAAAGGTTTGTTGACTGTTGGGTTTATAAGAAGTGTTCCTCATCAATAGAGATTTCCTTTCTGACATAGCCAAAGAGATTCAGGAACTATCCCCCTCACAGCTGCAGAAGCCTTGGGGAGCTAGGTCATGTTGGTTTCTAGAATGGTGTGATGCCAGGAGATGCATTTCATCTCAATTTACCATTGTATTACGATAACTTACTGAGATACTAACATGCTGAAGAACTACAAGAGTAAAAGTGCATTTGTGCTTTGGAATCTGAACTTTTTCCTCTCTCTGTGTGAGAAAGTAGCAAGGCCTTTGTCTTCTCTTTCTTCAATGTGTTTGCAAAGCAGAAAGTCAAAGTTCCAGGCTGGGCATGGTGGCTCATGCCTGTAATCCCAGAACTCTGGGACGCCAAGGTAGGTGGATCATTTGAGGCCAGGAGTTCAAGACCAGCCTGGTCAACATGGTGAAACCCCACCTCTACTAAAAATATTTATGAGCTGGGTGTGGTGGCACGCAACTGTAGTCCCAGCTACTCAGGAGGCTGAGGCAGGAGAATTGCTGGAACCTGGGAGGCGGAGGTTGCAGTAAGCCAAGATCGCGCCACTGCACTCTGTCCTGGGCGACAGAATGAGACACCGTCTCAAAAAACAAACAAACAAATAAGTCAAAGTTCCTGAAAGACAACGTCTCTTCTTGGATTTTATGAAAACCTAAGACTACCGAGATGAGACTAGGCATCCTGGAAGAGGATGGGAGATTGGTGAGTGCTCAAAGTTGAGTACAGGGAGGAAACACTAAGAGGAAAGAGATTCCACCACAAAAGGAAAGAGACAGAACTCTTTTTTTTTTTTTTTTTTTGAGATGGAGTCTTGCTTTGTCACTCAGGCTGGAGTGGAGTGATGCGATCTTGGCTCACTGCAATCTCTGCCTCCCAGGTTCAAGCAATTCTCTTGCCTCAGCCTCCTGAGTAGCTGGGACTACAGGACTACTAGCCGGCCTGCCACCACACCTGGCTAATTTTTGCATTTTTAGTAGAGATGGAGTTTTGTCATGTTGGCCAGGCTGGTCTCAAACTCCTGACCTCAAGCGATCCACCCACCTTGGCTTCCCAAAGTGCTCTCAAAGTAAGCCACTGTGTCTGGCCAGAAATAGAACTCTTGGTAGTAAGGCTGCTAATCCATGCCCCAAGAGAGCCTGAAAAATTTGGGAGGACTTTTGGGGAAATGACTGTGTGGCGAGTCCATACCCAGCATGCCTAGACTTTCAGCCCCAGTGAGAATGTTCATGTCCAGGCACAACATGGAAGCTGAGCTTGCCAGTTTCAAGGTACCATGTGGGCTTATTATAGATAAGGAGTATGGACTAAGACCAGAAGGGACCTCCCCAAATATTTTATTCCATCAAAAACCCCACACCTCTAACGTGGGCTGGAAGAGTAGAGTGACCTTCAGTAAAAATAAATATAGGCTGCTGATTTGGAACTTGGATGGAATTAAAGAAAATAAAATAAAGGGGAATGACATTTCTTGCACATTCTTCATGGTGGTCGTGAATTCATAGCTATATCATCAGAATGCTTTGATGGAGAACATAAGGACATGTGGAACCTGGCCACTTACATGGAAGGTACCATCAGCCCGTGTTTTCCCTGACAAGACTACTCCTTGCAGCTCCTCAAGGGCTCTGCAAACATGTCTTTGTTTTCTAACGGCTCAGAAGCTGTTAGGTCAAGGCTGAGCTCACCTGAGTGGGTTGCAGCTGGATGCAGATCAAACTCCTCATGTTTCACAACCAGAATTTAGATGCGTTGAACTCACTGGTTACTACTAACATTTAAAATTCCAGAGCTTCTGAGTGTATTTGTGTTTTTCATGAATTAGAGTAGTATATTTAGTTAATACATATGTATCTAATTATATTATGGACCAGGCAGGGTGCTAGGCATGGAGGACGCAGTGGGGAAGGAGCAGTTTTTCCTGAATTTTCTGTTGCCTTCTTATGTGGGACTGTAGGTCTAGGGTTAACAGCCAGCCCTCTGAGAATGTGCGTCATTGTGTGTTTGCAATAAGAGAGGAAAAGAAGAGAAGACTGTTGGTCCAGGTGTTTTAAGAGCCTCATATACGGAAGTAGTGACTTAATGAGCTCCTGCAAGGTGAACTGTGTTAGAGAATTAGAGAACGCCTGAACCTATCTCAGCACATGGCATCATTTTCCATCTAGTTCTGTGGCTCTCAAGGCTGTTGACATGTGATTAGAAGAATCCCCTGGGGAGCTTTAAAAATATGCCAGTGTTCAGGACCCTTCCCCCAGACCAATGAACTCAGAATATAGAAATTGACCAGATTATGGAATGTATTAAACAAGCTTCCAGCTGATTCCAAAGTACTGATGCCTGGTTCCCATCCCTCATGGATTCTGATTTAACTTGTCTATGCATGACCTGATTTTAAAAGCTCTTCCAGTTATTCTGATCGTCAGTTTGGTAACTATTGGACACAATGTGTGGTCCCTGCACCACGAGTGTAACTTGGAAGCTTATTAGAAATGCAAATTCTCCGCCTGGCGTGGTGGCTCACACCTGTAATCCCAGTACTTTGGGAGGCCAAGGTCGGTGGATCACTTGAGGTCAGGAGTCTGAGATCAGCCTGGCCAACATGGTGAAACCCCATCTCTACTAAAAATACAAAAATTAGCTGGGCGTGGCTGTGTGCACTGTAATCCCAGCTACTCAGGAGGCTGAGGCAGGAGAATCACTTGAATCCAGGAGGTGGAGGTTGCAGTGAGCCAAGATCGCACCACTGCACTCTAGGCAGGGCAACAAAGTGAGACTCTGTCTCAAAAAAAAAAAAAAAAAAAAAAAAAAAGAAAAGAAAATTCTCAAGTCCCACTCAGACATATTGAATGGGATATTTCTAGGGGTAGGTCCTGCCCTTCCCACGACAGCAGAATGCATGGTCTTTTCAAGTGCTCATGGAACACATACCAAGATAGAACATAACCTAAGCCATAAAACAAACATCAACAAATTTGAAAGACTTGAAATAATACAGTGTGTTCGCCAACCAAGACGGAATCAAACGTACATATATATAGAAACCTTCAAATATAGAAACCTACATAGTGCTGAAAGTTCTAGCCAGTGCAGTGAGGCAAGAAAGGAAAATAAAATAAACACAGGTCAGAAAGGAAGAAATAAAATGGCCCCTCTTTTCAGATAGCATGATTGCCTACTTAGAAAATCTAAAGGAATCTACAAACTAACAACAACGACAAAACAAAAACCAAAAAAACCCACCCTTAGAACTAATAGATGAGTCAGTAAGGTCACAGAATACAAGATAAACATACAAAAATCAATTGTAATTCTATAAACTAGCAACAAACATGAAATTCAAACAATACCATTTATAATGAACCCCCAAAATAAAATACTTAGTGTAAGTCTAACCAAACATGTACAGAACTTTTACGCTGAAAACTACACTATGTTGATGAGAAAGAAATCCAATAAGATTTAAATAAATGTAGAGACATACCACGTTCATCAGTTAAAAGCCTCAATGTAGTAGACATCAATTCTCAAATTGACAGTTTTATTGTAGTTTCTACCAAAATCCCAGCAAGATATTTTGGAGATATAGACAAGATTATTCTAAAATTTAGATAGAAAGGAACTACAGCCGGGCTTGGTGGCTCACGCCTGTAATCCCAGCACTTTGGGAGGCTGAGGCGGGTGTATCATTTGAGGTCAGCAGTTCAAGATCAGCCTGGCCAACATGATGAAACCCCATCTCTACAAAAATACAAAAATTAGCCAAGCATGATGGCGAATGCCTGTAATCTCAGCTACTCAGGAGGCTGAGGCAGGATAATCGCTTGAACCCTGGAGGCAGAGGTTGCAGTGAGCCGAGATCACACCACTGCACTCCAACCTGGGCGACAGAGCAAGACTCCATCTCACAGAAAAAATAAAAAATAAAAAAAATAAGGAACTACAATAGCTAAAACAAATTTATAAAAGAAGAATAAATTGGAAGGAATCGTGCTGTCTGATTTGAAGACTTACTACATAGCTGCAGTAAACAAGACTGTATGTTGTTGGCTAAGTTAGGAAAGAAATGAAAAAATTCTAATTTGTTGCGGATATTTTATAAAACACAATAAAAATAAATGTTTAGAAAGTGAAACACACACACAAAAAACAAATGTTACAAAGCATTCAATTTTTTTATTGTCAGGCTTGGCAGATATAAAATTACTCTGTTGAAATTACTAAAAATTTATAAATGCTTACTCTCAATCTGTGCATTTTGATGTGGATTATGGACTGGCACCAGTTCCTGGAGCAGCTTTGAGTAGTGCTGCCCTGGTTGGCAGAGATGTTTATTAAGCAGGTGTGTAAAATATTGTATTAATCACAGTAGGCTGGACCAGAGGTTCCCAAGGTATGGAACACTGATCTCAGGGCGTCTCTGGGATTCTTTCAGGGGGTCTTCAAGGTCAAAAAGATTTCAAAGGAAAACTGGAACCATTTAATAATAAAACTGGCACTTACGATGAATGAAGGCAGTGGTGCCAAACAGTATCAGTGTTCACTATATTCTTATGGTGAATTTACATTTAAAAAGAATACCACTTTCACTTATAAAAGTCCTAGATGTAGCAGTACAAATTATTAATTTCATTAAATCCTAAGCCTTGGGTACGAGTCTTTTTATTATTCTGTATGATGAAATGGGATGTACCCAGCACTCCTACCACAAACCAAAGTGTAAAAAGCACTTGTGCAGTTGAGTTGCAAGTCCAACATTACAGAGATCTTTCAAAATATAGAACAATGCCACTCTTCTCACTAAATTTTTGTTTTGGAAAATAAGGTTATATTTAATGATCTGGTTGCTTTTTAAAGTGTAACACCATTTTACTTGAAGGAATGACAGACAAACTATGGTTATTTGGACACAGATATTTGGCAGACATTTTCTTGAGAATGAATGAAAAGAGCCTATTACTTTAAATAAAGCAACCTTAAAGAAACCAAAAGGAAAGAAAGCAAAAAAGGATATCTTTGCTGCAGAAGACAAAGTTTATCTTCCAGGCGAAAATTAGAATTTTGAAAAACTTGTATCTGCCACTGTAAGCGTAATGGCTTCTCAAATTTTAGAGACATTTCTGATGAAATTGGGCGTATTAATTGCTGTGATTTTTAAATTTTGTATAATCAAATGCGTCAACATTTGGAAGAGTTTCATAACTCAGTGAACCAATATTTTCCAAATAACCAATGAACAATGTTGCAAAATCATGCACATAAAAGGTCCATCAAGCTGTAAGACAGACCAAGGTATTGTGGTATAGCGGAGTACGAAAGGTTCATTGATAGGATTTCGTATTTTACATTGCCAATAACATTTAAGAAAATAAGCACTTGTCAAAGTTTGTTGTAGTTTCAGAGAAAAACAGCCACAATCATCCAAAAACATTATTATAGTACTCTTCCCATTTCAACCACACATCTGTGTAAGGCTGGATTTTCTTCATTTATTTCCACCCAAACAACATATCACAACAAACTGATTGTGGAAGCAGAGGAAAGAATCCAGCTCTTTTCTATCAAGTTGTATGTTAGAAAGATTTGCAAAAATATGTGAAATGATACCTCTCTTCTCACTAAATTTTTTTGTTTTGAAATAAAACATTTTTTGTCATCTTATTATTCATAAAGATATTTTATGTATAACATGTGATGAGTTATTATTATTACTATTTTTAGAGACAGGGTCTCTTTCTATCACCCAGGCTGGAGTGCGGTGGTGCTATCATAGCTCACTGCAGCCTTGAACTCCTGGACTCAAGAGATCCTCCTGCCTTGGCCTCCCAAAGTGCTGGGATTGCAGGTATAAGTCACTGTGCCTGGCCAGTTATTACTATTATTATTATTTTTTGAGATGGAGTCTCACTCTGTCACTCAGGCTGGAGTGCAGTGGCATGATCTCAGCTCACTGCAACCTCTGCCTCCCGGGTTCAAGCATTCTCTTGCCTCAGCCTCCCAAGTAGCTGGGACTACAGGTGAATGCCACCATGCCTGGCTAATTTTTGTATTTTTTAAGTAGAGATGGGGTTTCACCATATTGGCCAGGCTGGTTTCCAACTCCTGACCTCGTGATCTGCCCGCCTCAGCCTCCCAAAATACTAGGATTACAGGCGTGAATCACCGCACCCGGCCCCAGTTATTATTAATTTTAAATGAACAAATAGATAAATATTTTTAAATTTTCTGCTTTGATTTCTAATATGGTAAAAATTTCCAGTTATAACTCATACAGACAGAACTTCTTTAAGATTGTAAAGGGATCCTGAGGTGAAAATTTGAGAACTACTGATCTAGACCATGCTGCTGTCCCCCAGGTCATGAGTTGCAGATGGCATAGCTAAAAATATGGAAATGGCCTGGATCCCTGCGCTAGAGGAGAGCAACACGGAAGAGCCACCCAACTATGTTGGATTGTTAGGTAGATGAGAAATCAGCCCTTCATAAATTTTGAGGTTTGGGGTTTGCTTACTATGTAGCATAGCCTGGCCTAGTCTGCCTAACACAGCTCTGTGGTTTTTTTTTTTTTTTTTTTTTGAGAAAGAGTCTTACTCTGTCACCCAGGCTGGAGTGCAGTGGCGCGATCTTGGCTCACTGCAACCTCCGCCTCCCAGGTTCAAGCTAGTCTCCTGCCTCAGCCTCCCGAATAGCTGGGACTACAGGCGCCTGCCACCACGCCCTGCTAATTTTTTGTATTTTTGGTAGAGACGGGGTTTCACTGTGTTAGCCAGGATGGTCTCAATCTCCTGACCTTGTGATCCGCCCCCCTCGACCTCCCAAAGTGCTGGGATTACAGGCGTGAGCCACCACACCCAGCCTATGTCTGTGTTTTAAGGGGATCATTCTGGCAGCAGTTTGAAAGGCTGGACTGGAATGGGGATGTGGATTTAAGGTAAGACTGAAAACAGGGAGATGAATTTTTAAATTTTTTCATTAATCTAGTTCAGGGTCTGAACTGGTGCTATGGTAGAGAGGTACAGCTAGGAAGGGAGAGGTTAGGATGTTTCCAAGACAGAATTACCTGCATTTGATTACCAATCAGTTGGGCGGGGGCGGTAAGGGTAAGGGAGGAGACCACCCCTCATATTGTCTTATGACCAATTTCTGCCTCAAAGAAAAAGTAGGAGTTAAAGAAAAGACAGAAGTGAAATCAGTAGTCAGACAGCCCAGTGCCACACCCTGGGCCTGGTAGTTAAAGATGGACCCCTGACCTAACTGGTTATGTTATCCATAGATTCCAGACATTGTATGGAAAAGCACTGTGAAAATCCCTGTCCTGTTCTGTTCTGTTCTGATTACCAGTGCATGCAGCCCCCAGTCACATACCTGCTGCTTGCTCAATCGATCATGACCCTCACACACGGACTCCCTTAGAGCTGTAAGCCCTTAAAAGGGACAGGAATTGCTCACTTGGGGAGCTCGCTTTTTGGAGACATGAGTCCACCAATGCTCCCAGCTGAATAGAGCCCTTTCCTTCCTCAGTGTCTGAGGGGTTCTTATCTGTGTCTCGTCCTGCTACAGGAGAATGACAGGGAGAGGTCTTCAGAAGTTGGATTTTGGTTTCTGGGGAAATGGAGAAGTGATTTACGAGATCAGTAAGTCAGTGTGCCTTGCAGAAATTTTGTGTGTTTTGAAGGGAAAGGGCAGGATGAGTTCTACTTTAAACATCTAAGTTTTAGTTGTGGCCCATCTGTGGCCCATCCAGACAGAGAATAACAAGTAGTACTTACATGACTATTACTATGTGCAATACATGATGTTAGGCACCAATGATACTAACTCATTTATTAAGAATATATGAAGAAGATACTCTTCTTTTTTTTTTTTTTTCCCCACTCTATCACCCAGGCTGGAGTGCAGAGGCATGATCTCGGCTCACTGCAACCTCTGGTCCTGGGTTCAAGTGATTCCAGGTGTGAGCCACAGTGCCCGGCCCTTGAAGAAAGTATTCTTATTTCTTATCCATACTTTATAGTCAGGGAAACAGACATTGTTACCCATCTGTTACCCACTGTAGTGCCTACATGACTTAGCTGAATTCATACTCAGCCTTAACTCTGATTGTCTTTAGGAAACAGGCTGTCTGAGGTCAGAAGTTCTTTCTTAGGACTAAACTGGTAGAAGCTGGCGAAATCCAAAATGGCAACAACTGGACCTCTAAAGAACCTCTAACTTCATTATCATCCAATTTCCATACCAAATGACACTCCCTCTGGCACCATACAGTTGACAATCACCATGACAACAACTGGAAAAGACCACAAAAGGAAAATCTCTTCCTCTTTTTAGAAAAAGCATGGATATTCCTCCTCTTGCTTTTTATCCCCAACCCTTTCATTAATGATACCCCGTATCAGCCAGGTGCAGTGGCTCACACCTGTAATCCCAGCTCTTTTGGAAGCCAAGGCAGGTGGATCACGAGGTCAGGAGTTGAATCCCAGCCTGACCAACATGGTAAAACCACGTCTCTACTAAAAATACAAAAATTAGCCAGGCATGGTGGTGTGGGCCTGTAATCCCAGCTACTCGGGAGGCTGAGGCAGGGTAATTGCTTGAACGCGGAGGTGGAGGTTGCAGTAAACCGAGGTCGCGCCAAGCTCCCACTTCTCCATTCCATGGCCATCAAAGAAAGCCTGCACTGCTTGATGCTCTCTTCTGGTTGCATTTTTTTTTTTTTTTTTTTGAGACTGAATTTTGTTCTTGTTACTCAGGCTGGAGTGCAATGGCGTGATCTTGGCTCACTGCAACCTCTGCCTCCTGGGTTCAGGCGATTCTCCTGCCTCAGCCTCCCGAGTAACTGGGATTCACCACTACAGGTGTTCACCACTACGCTTGGCTCATTTTGTATTTTTAGTGGAGATAGGGTTTTTGTCATGTTGGTCAGGCTGCTCTTGATCTCCTGATCTCAGGTGATCCACCTGCCTTGGCCGCCCAAAGTGCTGGGATTACAGGCGTGAGCCACTGTGCCTAGCCTCACTTCTGGTTTCATATATTGGCTTCATGACATCAATCAGGAAAGAGTCCTCCTTTTGATATAACTGGGACCCCCAGTAACAACATGGGAGTGTAGTGACTTCTCCGAAGATCATCCAGTTAGTGAGTGACAGACTCAGGATTGAGACCCAGGCACTTGAGTTCCAGAATCCACGCTTCTAGTGACAATGCTGTTTTATCTCTTGATGCTCTAACTGGTTAACAGTCTGAGTTCAGGGTTCAAAGAGAGCTCTGGGTTCTTCCAGGCATTAGATTGTATATTTGTTAAATTCCACCAGAAAGTCCTTTATCTCCATAAGGAGAAGACTTTTCCCTTTGTTTGGCCACATTAGGAGCTGCAGAGTTGAGCAGATTCTGTTAAAGTGTTCTGATCTGATGGTCTGTCTGAAGGTTGGCAGCTCCTCTCAGAATCCTCCACTTACAGCAGAGGATCCCACCTTTCACAAGCCTGGCTCAGCCAGCCAACACAAACAGGGGACTGAATGTGAAAAACAGGGTAGCCGTGAGGACTTTCCAAAGAACAGCAAGAATTCGCCTTCTCTGGCTTTGAGACTCTGGATGAATGAGTGAAGTGCATTGCACCACTCCAGGAGCACCACTTGCCTTGTATTCTATTTAAATGGTGCACTCTGGAGTTGCTGTGTGTTGGCATACCTCATTGCCACCCATTTAGCATCAGTTTCCTGTTTTCCTGTGGACTGCTTTTCGAGTCACTGTATCAGTATCTGGCATGACTTTTTGTATTAACTTGATCCTCAATTCTGTTCTTACCTCATCAAATAGGATTTGGAATCTAACTCAGTGTTTGGCATTGCCACTTTTATTTGGTGCTGCCGGCATAGTGTAGGTGCCTGACTCAATATCTAAGAGGGGAAGAGGTGAGGAAGGAAGAAAAGCTCTCAGGAAGCTGGGAGGGAGTGGCCCTGATAGACGTTGCTTTCTTGGTTTACATGACCTTAGATGGGAAATAAAAACAATGCTCAAGCTCTTTCCAACCCTATCCTGAGAAACCTCTGTTATAGCCAGGATGAAATCTGCAAGATATTAATATTTATTTCAAGATGTATGTTAGTGTCCTTGACTTATGGCTGAATTTAACCACAGATAGTGTAAATGGACAGATGTAAAATTCCAGGACATCTCATTGAAACAAGAGCTTTATTTCTTTCAGGTTCAGATTCAAATGTGTAGCATAATTCCTATGTTCCAGGCTCTCTTACAACAGTTTTTAAAAGTATTTATTTGTACAGTATTCCAGATGTTAACAGCCTGGGTGTTCCTAAGACCTTCATCGTACTGGGGTCATCTTGGCCTCTACAATTTATTTTTATTTTTAATTAATTTTTAAGTTGTTATGAATTTAGGGGCACAAGTATAGTTATGTTACATGGATATACTGTGTAGTAGTAAAGTCTGGGATTTTGGTGTACCTGTAAACTAAATACTGTACATTGTATCCAATAGGTGGTACCATAGTACCCCCTTCCCATCCACCCACCTTTCGGATTCTTCAATGTCTATTATTTCCATCTTTATGTTCCTGTGTGCCCATTGTTTAGCTCTGACTTATAAGTGAGAACATGCAATATTTGACTTTCTGTTTCTAAGTTACTTCACTTAGGATAATGGTCTCCAGTTCCATCCATATTGCTGCAAAAACACATAATTTCATTCTTTTTTATGGCCAAGTAATATTCCATGGTCTATACATATATTTTTAATCCAGTCATCTTTTGATGAACACTTAGGTTGATTTCATGACTTTGCTATTGTGTATAGTGCTACAATGAACATATGAGTGCAGGTATCTTTTGGATAAAATGATTCCTTTTCCTTTGGGTAGATACCCAGTAGTGGCATCACTGGGTCAAAGGGTAATTCTATTTTTAGTTTTTTGAGAAATCTCCATACTGTTTTTCATAAAGGTTACACTAATTTACATTCCCACCAACAGTGTATATGTGTCTTCTTTTCTCTGCATCCTCCCCAGCATCTCTTGTTCTTTGACATTTTAATAACAGCTATTTTGACTGGTGCAAGATGGTATCTCATGGTCGTTTTAATTTGCATTTCTTTGATGATTAGTGATGTTGAGTATTTTTTTTCACATAACTTAAATAAAATTTGTGTTAGCTTTGTAAACATCAGGGTCCCAGGAGGAAAAGAATGGCATACTCTACAGAGGTTAACTGGGAAACTCACACCTGGGTTTCTTGGCATTCCAAAAGTCTGCGCGTAAGTTCCCTGTATGTGAAGCCTTCAATGAATGTTGGAAATGCCTTTTAGCATCTAGAGGAAACATCCCAAGTAGTATAGGCTCAAGGAGTGAGGAGCCAGTAGGAGTTGGTGAAGCACATGGGGAGCTGTGACCAGCCTAAGGCATGAAGGGGAAGGGAAAGGAGAGACTAGCAGTGTTATTGGAACCTGAAAGAGCTGTAGACATGGAAGAGGGCCAGCCAGCCAGGAGGGTGGCGGTAGGTGGATCCAGGGCTCTGTGGGGAGCCAGGAATAAATACCCCACCCTCTGAGCTCTTGCTGCTGCCCCCCATTGACTGCACCCATCCAGCAGGCAGAGGGCGAGGGATATCTGGTGATTCAATCTGTGGAGCGAATTACCCTGCTGGGCACAGAACAGAGCTGTGAAGAGTGTGGAGTGGAACCAGGACACACTTCTACCCCATATGCAGTAGGAAATCCAATTTTTCAAGAAGTTCTTAGAGAACATAAAGCAAGAAAGGAGACCCAGAAGAAACTAGGTTATATGCCATCACAAACACCCCCTAAGATGTAGAGGGTGTCTGTGATGACATGTAACCCAGTTAACCTAGCTTAAACTAACAGATATTTATTGCTGCCATGTAAGGAATAGTGAGGGGTCAGCTCCACACGGTCACTCAGGGACCCGGGCTAATGGTGCCCTATGTTCTTGTAGGTTCCAGAGGGAACATGAAGCCTTCTCAATGCTGAAGATGGAAGGGAAGTGTGCATGCCCTTTCCACTGCTTTGTCCTGGAAGTGACAGACATCATCTCTATTTATATTTTATGGATCATTTCTTCTTTTCTTTTTTGAGATGGAATCTCATTCTGTCACCCAGGTTGGAGTACAGAGGCATGATCATAGCTCACTGTAGCCTTGACCTCCTGGGCTCAAGTGATCCTTCTGCCTCAGCCTCCTGAGTAGCTGGAACTGCAGGTGCACACCGCCATGCCTGGCTATTAGGTTAATGCAAAAATAATCGCGGTTTTTGTCATTGCTTTCAATCTGCACTTACTTTTACTGCAGTTGCTTTTGCACCAACCTATAATTTTTAATTTTTTTTTTTTTTTTGTAGAGACAGGATCTTGCTATGTCGCCCAGGCTGGTCTTAAACTCCTGGCTAGCTCTTAATTTTTAGCTTTACTTTCCTGCCCTACTTGAAATACTTTCCTCTCTCTTGGAATTTCTCCTCTCTCCCCACTAGCTGACATAATGCTAAATTCCTGTTTATTTCTTGTACGAACCAGTTAATTATCTGTTTTTTTCTTACTCTAGACTAACCTGGCTTTGTTTAGAATGGCTCAGTTCATAAGCAAAAACATCCATTAAGTATATTCTCATGAAAGAATAGGTCAATTCACTTCTTGAGAGAAATCCCGAGGTTAGCTTAAAAAAAAAAACAACTAAATTTTCCCCTGACATACACTTTCTTTACTTAAAAAATGGTTACATTAAGAGTTAGAGAGAGGCTCTAGAGTGATTTACCTATGGCCACGTAGAATTTGACTCCTATTTCTTGACTCTGTGTCCATAGATCTTTCCTTTATCTGACACCATTTCTTTTCTATGTTCTCTTCCTAGAAAAAACAAAAACAAAAACAAAAAAACCCTTCCCTTAACACCATTTGCCTGGCCTTTCTTTAATCTTGTGCAGTTCAGCTCTGCATATCAAGAAGCCAACACCTTGGTAAGAATCATTAATTTTCAGAAGCTTTTATTTCAGTGACTCCAAAGATAATTGCTAAAAATAGGTGTATTCCCTGCAAGATGCCATTAAAATCAACTCATTTTGTGGTCAGGCTTCCCAAAGGCATGAAGGCCGTGTTGAGAATGCAAGTGTTTTAGCAGCTGTGACAAATGTCTACCATGAACAGGCATGCAGTCAATAATTAGTTTTCAGAGGCAGCCTTTGGTACTCGGAGTTAGAAGCAGGTGGGTACACATGCCTGGAGATGTCCAGGTAGACTTGGGATTTCCCAAGAGGGGAACGTGCATCATTTTTCAAAAATGCAGGAGTGGCATGGGGAAAAGAAGTTAACTGGGAAACTCACACCTGGGTTTCTTGGCATTACAAAAGTCTGCAAATATATTCCCTGTATGTGAAGCCTTCAATGAATGTTGGGAACGCCTTTTAGCATCTAGAGGAGGCATGCTAATTAGTATAGGCTCAAGGTCTAAAAGAAACTAGAAGCAGGTTACAAGTGGGTACAGTTCTTAATTTCTCTAGTCCCCATTTAGGTCCGCAGAGGAAGGTAGTTCTGCTAATGCTTCTGTTTTCTTAGCAGTGTGGGGAGGAAGTTTATGCATTTGGGTAAGGCGTGGCTTACTTCCTCACTGGGTGATCCAGAGGCAACTCTTACACCTTTCCCTCTCCCTGTGTCTGTGGCCATCCTTCCGCCATCTCTTTTCTTTTCCTCCCTTCTTGTCTTTCTCTCTGCTTCCTTGTATCTGCCTTCCTTCCTCTTATGGACCGATCGTCTCCCAGGTACAACAAGGGTTGGCATTTCCTCCTCCTTGTAGAGACCAGGCAGACTCTTCTGTGTTTGCACCAGCTTTTCAACCTGTAACTGGATGGGGAAATCTGGATCATGCTGGTCTCAAAGTCTAGATTTGTAAGGGGAGCCATGCGATGCTCTCCAATTCAGTTTCATAAGGAAAACTAATTCCGCAGTTGATCCTCCTCTGGCTCTTTGAATGTTTCCCTCAAATAGGTTAGAATCCACAGTAGGAGGAAAGGGCATGACTGATGTCCCTGAATTTTCTATACATGGGCGGCTGGCTGGGAACTCTGAAAAATTCCACGTGAGGACTAGCCCTTGAAGACTAAGGACGATGTGGGGAAGCACATTTCTTATTATGTCACAATGTCACAGAGATAATTATATTTTTCTTGGGGTCAGCAAGGGTTTGTTCTCTCAGTGATTGGGGGTGAAGCCAGATTGGGAAAGCAAGGGAAACTTGCCTCAACACGGGTTATTGCATGCAGAGGATGCACTTTTTAAATTTAAATTTCATGGCTTTTGCTAAGATCCATGCTTAAAAGAAAAAAAAAAAAAAGAAAAAAAGAAAAAAAGAGTATAAGCTGGGCATGGTGGCTCATGTCTGTAATCCCAGCACTTTGGGAGGCCGAGGTGGGCAGATTGCCTGAGCTCAGGAGTTTGAGACCATCCTGGCCATGGATGAAACCCCATCTCTACTAAAAATACAAAAATTATAATCCCAGTACTTTGGGAGGATGAGGCAGGTGGATCATGAGGTCAGGAGATTGAGACCATCCTGGCTAACATGGTGAAACCCTGTCTCTAGTAAAAATGCAAAACAATTAGCTGGGCGTGGTGGCAGGTGCCTGTAGTCCCAGCTACTGGGGAGGCTGAGGCAGGAGAATGGTGTGAACCCAGGAGGTGGAGCTTGCAGTGAGCCGAGATTGCGCCACTGCACTCCAGCCTGGGTGACAGAGTGAGACTCCATCTCAAAAAAAAAAAAAAAAAAGAAAAGAAAAGAAAAAAAATAGCTGGGTGTGGTGGCACACACCTATAGTCCCAGCTACTCAGGAGGCTGAGGCAGGAGAATCGCTTGAACTGGGAGGTGGAGGTTGCAGTGAGCCGAGATCGTGCCACTGCACTCCAGCCTGGTGACAGAGTGAGACTTGGTCTCAAAAAAAAAAAAAAAAAAATTCAGTGTTATTTATTTATCTTATTTACATATATATTTTTGAGACAGGGTCTTGCCCTGTCACCCAGGCTGGAGTACAGTGGTGCAATTATGGCTCACTGCAGCCTTGAACTCCTGGCTCACTCCCACCTCAGCCTCCCAAGTAGCTAGGACCACAGGCACACGCCACCACAGTCACCTAATTTTTAAATTTTTTGTAGAGATTCTTGGGGTCAACAAGGGTTTATTCTCTCAGTGACTGGGGGTGAAGCCAGGTTGGGAAAGCAAGGGAAACTTGCCTCAACACAGGCTATTGCATGCAGAGGATGCACTTTTTAAATTTAAATGTTATGGCTTTTTGCTAAGATCCATGCTTAAAAAAAAAAAAAAGAAAAGAAAAAAAGGTATGTGTGCAACTTTGTTGGGTGTATTGGGTAATGCTGAGTTTTGGGGTATAAGTGATCTTTTCACCCAGGTAGTGAGCATAGTACCCAATAGGTAGTCTTTCACCCCTTGCCCCCTCCGTCCTTCCTCCCATCTTTATGTCCACGTGTACCCAATGTTTAGCTTCCACTTATGAATGAGAACATGCAGTATTTGGTTTTCTATTCCTGCATTAATTCACTTAGCATAATGGCCTCCAGCAGCATCCATGTTACTGCAAATGATATTGATAGAAGCAGGAGGCAGATAAGGGAGGGCCCTGGGAGAATCTCCGACCACCCTACAAGTGTTTACATCAGATGCTTTCGTGCCGATGAGGGAACTTGCTCAGGGCTTTGTGTGGGCATGCCCACCATGGACTGGGGGCTCGCCTGCACACAGGAGAATGGGGTGGAGCCACTGGGGATTTGTGCCTTATGCAGGAGGGAGGAGCCTGGCCTCTTCAGTTCCTGTATGCGGTGGCCTGGTATTTAATCTGTGAGGTGGGAGCCTGTTGGCAGGACCCCTTCTTTTTATCACTGGGAGATTTTTTAAAATAAATTCTACTCTTGGCCAGGTGCAGTGGCTCACACCTGTAATCCCAGCACTTTGGGAGGCCAAGGCAGGCAGATCACCTGAGGTCAGGAGTTCGAGCCCAGCCTGGTCAACATGGTGAAACCCTGTCTCTACTAAAAAATACAAAAAAATTAGATCCAGGCATGGTGGCAGGCACCTGTAATCCCAGCTACTCGGGAGGCTGAGGCAGAATAGCTTGGAGGTTGCAGTGAGCAAAGATCGCACCACTGCACTCCAGCCTGGGCAACAAGAGCGAAACTCCGTCTCCAAAATAATAATAATAATAATAATAATAATAATAATAATAATAACAACAACAACAACAACAAAATAATAATAATAAATAAAATAAAATAAAAATAAATTCCACTCTCCTCACCTTTCAACGTGTCCACGTGCCTAATCTTTCCTGGTTGTATAACAAGAACCCAGATTTTAGCTGAACTAAGGAGCAAAAAATCCTGCATCAATAGGACTTCAATCTTTTTTTTATGGCTGTGTAGTATTCTATGGTGTAAATGTACCACATTTTCTTTATCCAATCCACTGTTGATGGGCACCTAGGTTGATTCCACATCCTCGCTATTGTGAGTGGTACTGCAATGAACATACCAGGTGTCTTTTTGGTAGAATGATTTATTTTCCTTTGGGTATATACCTAGCAGTGTGACTGCTTGATTGAGTGGTAGTTCTATTTTTAGTTTTTTGAGAAATCTCCAAACTGGTTTCTACAGTGTTTGAACTAATTTACATTCCCACCAACAGTGTATGAGCGTTCCCTTTTCTCTGCAGCCTGGCTAGCATCTGTTATTCAAAATACTCTTTAGTGACTGCTACATCTTCCCTGCCTCATAATCACCACCCTGTTACTACACTTCTGGGGATTACTTACCAAATAACATCCGTGTAGCCAAGTCCTAGACACTGCTTTTGGGGAAACCAAAATTAAGATACTAGAAGGCCTCCTGGGTGTCAAATGTTTGGAGCACTAAACATTGGTAAGTGGAAATCCAATTGATTTCTTTCTCACCTTATCAAGCTTCTCATCCAGAGTTAAGGAACTATGAATGTCAAGTTCTGATCAAGTTAAGAAAAGAGGTGTTAAAAGAGATTTTAATGGTACATTTAGCATAGCTTGAGGAATTAAAAAGTAGGAAAGGCATGATTTGGGGCAAACGTGTATGACAGAGGTCATCACTTTTATTTGAATTCTGTAGCAAGTGCTAGCAATGGTAGTGGTGGAACTTTGCCAACCATAGGAATTATTAAAAATTTAAAATCTTTGTCAGTTATATGAGGTTGAAAATAGTGGTATCATATTTGCTGTTTTCATTCATGTTTCTTTAATTATAGTTGGCAGAGAGCATTTTTTCCTTATATTTACTAATCACTTATTTTTTCTGTAACCTATTCTACAAATTACTTAACAAATCATTTTGATGGTGGATATTTAGATCAAGTCTCCTTTTCAACGATTTTAAAAACTGCTACAATATGCATGGGGAAAAATCCAATCTTCCTCATAACTAGGTTACTGCAAATTGAAAGAACAATATCATTTTTCTAGACTTTTTTGTCATAAACATTGAAATGTTTGGTATTACCCTATGTATACAGTTTTTGCAGGAAAATTGGCACAAAGATTGACAGTGTAAATTGGTACACTGTTTTGAAGGGCACTCCAGCAATTTTCATCAAAATTTAAAATATGCGTATCCATTATTTCAGCACTTTAAGAGAATTTGTCCTGCAAATACGCTTACATGAAGTTGCAAATATTATGCTTTATTTGGGGTGTGTGTGTGTGTGTGCGCACGCATGTGTGCGTGCATGCATGCTAGTCTATGCATGAAGAGTAGATTAGCCAAGAAGAAGAATTAATCAGGGCTGCTGACTGACTCCTTCCTGAATTTAATCCTGAAGACGATGCAGAAGAGAGATAGAGGCTCATGCATCCTAGAACCTAACTGAAATGATGGAAGTCATTTGGAGAGGGAGCAAGTGGTTGATTGTCAGTAGGAAAGAGAGAGGCCCAGGTGTCACAGATGGCAGATAGGCAGGGTGAGTTGAACCCTCTTTTTGCTACTTGAGCCTAGTGTGAGTCTGAGGCAGTTGGAGGAATAGCAAGGCAGGGTGAGAGTGCTGTGGAAGTGGTAAGCTTATAGCTGAGTCCAAACCTCATACCGCTTGCTGCATGACAAGCAATCAGTTGAGAGACAAGGTGTTGGGGCAAGGAAGGTGCTTTATTTCCGAGAGTCAGCAAGCTGAGAAGACGGTGGACTAGTGTCCTAAAGAAACATCTTAAAGTAACATGCATTTGGGGCTGCTTTTATGTTAGGGGAAGGAAAAGAGGAGTGAGGTTGAGATCAAAAGATGACTGCTGACCACAGGTATCTGAGTGGCATTGGTCAGGTCACAATGCTCCTATAAAGCATTCCTTTTTTCTTTTCCTTTTTTTTTTTTTTTTTTTTTTTAGACGGAGTTTTGCTCTTGTCACCCAAGCTGGAGTGCAATGGCATGATCTCAGCTCACTGCAACCTCCGCCTCCTGGGTTCAAGCGATTCTCCTGCCTCAACCTCCTGAGTAGCTAGCTGGGATTACAGGCGTCTGCCACCACGCCCAGCTAATTTTTGTATTTTTAGTAGAGACGGGGTTTCACCATGTTGGCCAGCCTGGTCTCAAACTCCTGACCTCAGGTGATCCACCCAGCTCGGGCTCCCAAAGTGCTGGGATTACAGGTGTGAGCCACCATGCCCAGGCCACTCCTATAAATCTTTAACATAACATTGATACTTGTGTGTGCACCCTTCTTATCTCCTTGAGGGTTAGTTTTGAGAAGGGACTAGGATCATCCTTGCTTTAAGGTTAAACTATAAACTAAATTCCTTCCATAGTTAGCTTGGCCTACATGCAGAGATAAGCACGAGCAGTTAACCTAAAAGATAACACCGTGGGGGTAGGAGGTTAGGAGAAAAATGAAGTTAGTCATGCGAGGCCTTTTTCACTGCTACAAGCTGAGGCTGAGATCTGCAAGTTTGGCCCCTAGATAGTCCTGAAACCACCATTGTGAAACTATAACTGAGAAAATTATTACAGTGAAAGAGATCTGACCTAACCAATTCCATCTTGTTTCTAACCTCCAAGCTGTCCTTGTTCATTCCTGGGAACTTTGGGAGGAATTTAGTTTATAGTTTATCTTTGAAACAAAGATGGTAACAGCCCTTTCTCAAAATAAACCCCCTTCCTCCCTGAGGACTGGATGGCCTTTACAGGACTAACAAATTAGCCACAAAATTAGAAATTATGGTTTAGGAGTCATGCAGCTGGAGGGTGCAAGATTCTGACCCTCCCCGAATTTCTCCTGGGGATAGCATCACTATTGTAAAATCTAAGATCAGTGCCGGAGATATTTTGCAGGCCCTGCACTTGATGCATCATCTGGCACCATCCACATTGATAAACTGGCTCATCTGATCTTGTGGACCTCTCCCACTAAGGGAGGAGACCACCCCTCATATTATCTTATGCCCAATTTCTGCCTCCAAAGAAAGAAGTAGTAAAAACTAAAAGGCAGAAATGAAATCCACAAGCAGACAGGCCAGCACCGCACCCTGGGCCTGGTAGTTAAAGATCGACCCCTGACCTAATCGGTTATGTTATCTATAGATTACAGACATTGTATAGAAAAGCACTATGAAAATCCCTATCCTGTTTTGTTCTGATCTAATTACCAGTGCATGCAGCCCCCAGTCACGTACCCGCTGCTTGCTCAATCAATCACGACCCTCTCACGCTCACCCCCTTAGAGTTGTGAGCCCTTAAAAAGGACAGGAATTGCCCACTCGAGGAGCTCGGCTTTTAACACAGGAATCCTGCGGATGCTCCCGGCCGAATAAACCGCTTCCTTCTTTAACTTGGTGTCTGAGGGGTTTTGTCTGCGGCTTGTCCTGCTACACCAGGAACTGACTCAGTGCAAGAGGACAGCTTAGACTCCCTGTGACTTCATCTCCCACCCAACCAATCAGCACTCTTGGCTCACTGGCCCCTGCCCACCAAATTATCCTTAAAAATTCTGATTCTCAAATTCTTTGGGAGACTAATTTGATTAATAATGAAACTCTGGTCTCCCTCACCAGGTGCTCTACGTGAATTACTCTTTCTCCATTGCAATTCCTCTGTCTTGATAAATCTATTTAGGCAGTGGGCAAAGTGAACCCTTTGGGTGGTTACAGTTCCCAACAGAGGAGAACAGCACTGCCTGGAGCTTAGGATCTGGTCCATTTCCGGGGCTGGACATGGTGGCTCATGCCTGTAATTCCAACACTTTGGGAGGCCAAGGCAGGTGAATCACCTGAGGCGAGGAGTTTGAGACCAGCCTGGCCAACATGGTCAAACCCCATCTCTACTAAAAATACAAAAAATTAGCCAGGTGTGGTGGCACATACCTGCAATCCCAGCTACTCAGGAGGCTGAGGCAGGAGAATCACTTGAACCTGGCAGGTGGACATTGCAGTGAACTGAGACCGTGCTATTGCACTCTAGCCTGGGCAACATGGTGAGACTCTCAAATAAATAAAAAAAAATAATAATTTAAAAAATAAATAAAAATTAAAAATTCTAAGCTCCCCCACCTCCCACCCCCAACTGACTGAACAGACTCTCTCTGTGCCAAGGAGATCCCAGAGAAACTTGAAAAACGGAATTCCTGGCCATGACCGGAAGGATATCAGATATCTCCTTTTGGAGTTTAGGCACAATTGACCCACATTAACAGTAAATAGGAGATCATAAGACTGACAAAACAGACTCTTTGTGGCAGTAAGATACCACATTCCAATCTGACTCTGGTATAGCGTCCCATATATTTTTACCCAATCAAAATATTTTACCCCAAATTATATTTTTTGACATATTTTGAAATGGCCCTGCAAAGCCGTCTTTTTGTGGGGGAAATTTGCATCTCTAGAGAATCTCCTTTAATGCAACCAGGCCTTTCACAGATCTAGGAAAGATTAACTAAGAGTGTGACAACTTTTAAGGTCTGAAAAGAAACACTTACCATCTATTCTCTCTGAAGGCGGCTTCCAATGAGGCTTCATCTACATAACAAGAACCTTGGTCTCCACAACCCCGCTTAACTCAGGCTTCGTTCTACAGACTTCACGTCTTCAGAAAAAACTTAACTCTTTCTACCACTTGCCAATCAGAAAATCTTTGAATCTACTTATGACCTGTGCACTCCCCCAAACCCCTGCATTGAGATGTTCTGTCTCTTTAGGCTGAACCAATGTGCACCTTCCGTGTATCGATTTATAATTTCACCTACAATTCTTGTCTTCCTAAAATGTATCAAACAAACTTGTAAACTAAGCGCCTTGTGGTACTGGTTGAAGGTGTCCAGGTTCTTGACGTCTTGAACAAAGAATTGGACAAAATGCACAAACAAAGCAAGGAAAGAATGAAGCAACAAAAGCAGAGATTTATTGCAAATGAAAGTACACTCCACAGTGTAGGAGCTGGCCCAGGCACAGGGTCTCAAGAGCCCCATTACAGAATTTTCTGGGGTTTGAATATCCTCTGGAGGTTTCTATTGGTTACTTGGTGTATGCCCTATGTAAATAAAGAGGATGAAGTAAAGTTACAAAGTCATTTACTCATTGTACGCCCTATGTAAATGAAGAAGATAGTTCCTGTCATAGCTGAAGGGTTTCCATCTGATTTAGTTCTAGGAAATCAACATGAACCTTATGTTCCCTGCCTCCAGATCCTATTCTCTCTTTTTTTTTTTTTTTTTTTTTTTTTGGACATGGAGTTTTGCGCTTGTTGCCGGGCTGGATTGCAATGGTGTGATCTTGGCTCACTGTGACCTTCACCTCCGGGGTTCAAGTGGTTCTCCTGCACGAGCAGCTGGGATTACAGGCATGTGCCACTGTGTCTGGAATTGGTGGGTTCTTGGTCTTGCTGGCTTCAAGAATGAAGCCGCAGACCCTCGTGGTATTACAGTTCTTAAAGATGGCGTGTCTGGAGTTGTTCATTCTTCTCAGTTGGTTCGTGGTCTCACTGGCTTTAGGAGTAAAGCTGTAGACCTTCACAGTCAGTGTTACAGCTCATAAAGGCAATGTGTACCCAAAGAGCAGGCAGCAGTGTGAAAGAATGAAAGGACAAAGCTTCCACAGCATGGAAAACAACTGCAGTGCACAACTGCTTGCTGGCTGGCTGGCTTGGGCAGCCTGCTTTTATTCCCTTATCTGGCCCCACCCACATCCTGCGGATTAGTCCATTTTACAGAGAGCATATTGGTCCATTTTACAGAGCGCTGATTGGTCCATTTTACAGAGCGCTGATTGGTCTGTTTTGACAGAGTGCTGATTGGTGCATTTACAATCCCTGAGCTAGACACAGAGTGCTGATTGGTGTATTTACAATCCTCCAGCTAGATATTAAAGTTCTCCAAGTCCCCACTAGATTAGCTAGACACAAAGTGCTGACTGGTGCATTTACAAACCTTGAGCTAGACACAGAGTGCTGATTGGTGTATTTACAATCCCTTAGTTAGACATAAAGGTTCTCCAAGTCCCCACCAGATTAGCTAGATACAGAGTGCTAATTGGTGCATTTACAAACCTTGAGCTAGATACAGAGTGCTGATTGGTGTATTTACAATCCCTTAGCTAGACATAAAGGTTCTCCCAGTCCCCACTAGACTCAGGAGCCCAGCTGGCTTCACCCAGTGGATCCTGCACCAGGCAGCAGTTGGAGCTGCTTGCCAGTCCTGCTGGGTGTGCCTGTACTCCTCAGCCCTTGGGCGGTTGATGGGACCAGGCACCACGGAGCAGGGGGCGGTGTCTGTTGGGGAGGCTCAGGTATCACTGGAGCCCACAGCGGGGGGGCAGGGAGGCTTGGGCATGGCAGGATGCAGGTCCCCAGCCCTGCCCCACAGGGAGGTGGCTGAGCCCTGGCGAGAATTCGCAGTGGGGGCGGGCCAGCATTGCTGGGGGACCTGGTGCACCCTCCACAGCTGCTGGCCTGGGTGCTAAGCCCTTCACTGCCCTGGGTCAGTGGCGCCGGCCGGCCCCTCCGAGTGGAGGGCCTGCCCAGCCCGCACCCGTGGGAACTCATGCTGGCCCCTGAGTGCCACGCACAGCCTCGGTTCCCGCCCATGCCTCTCCCTCCACTCCTCCCGGCAAACAGAGGGAGCCTGCTCAGGCCTCAGCCAGCCCAGAGAGGGGCTCCCACAGTGCAGTGGCGGGCTGAAGGGCTCAAGCGCTGCCAGAGTGGATGCTGAGGTCCAGGAGGCACCGAGAGTGAGGGCTGCTAGCACGTTGTCACCTCTTACCATCACGCCCGGCTAATTTTTTTTTTTTTTTGTACTTTCAGTAGAGACAAGGTTTAACCATGTTGTTCAGGCTGATCTCCAACTCCTAATCTCAGGAGATCTGTTTCAGACCCTATTCTCTTGCCTCAGAACACATTTTCCCAGGACTTCTTGAGACTGTCCCCAGGGCCGTGGTCACTGACACAGGCTTGGAATAAATGTGTAATTTATAGAGTTTGATTTTTTTCATCAACAGTGCTGAAGCACATTCTAGTGAGGGAGACAATAAGCAAGTAAACAAAATAACAACACAACAACAACAAACAAAAACATACTAATAAATACAATGAAGATAATAGCATGTGGTAGAGAGCAATGTGTGGGTGGAACAGGGAGGCTTTATGTGGGGCAGGGGTGTCAGCATGAGGCTTTCTGAGGAGGTGATGGTTGAATCAAGATCTGAATGATAAGTAGGAGTCAGCTCTGTGAAGATCTGGTGGGAATGAGGCAGGAGAATAGGGTCTGGAGACAGGGAACTTAAGGCCAATTTGTGCTAACTTCCTAAAAGAGAAAACACCAAGGTCTGGGGGCAGGAAATCAAAGGCCAATTAACAACAACTTCCTAAAGCTACATCAAAAGGGAAAATCCTATCTCCCCACCCCAAGTAACAAAGCATCAAAGGCTACTTTCCCTACAGCTCTCCCGCTTCTGCCATGTCTCAGATGGAAAGGGAGAATGTCAGGCCAAGCAGGGACCATCTCTTCATCTACACAGGGCACCAATTCACCTTAGCTTTTAATTAGCCACAGACCAAATCCTTCATCCAGATAAGGGGTAGCTGATAAGAAACTACAATGGAATACTTAAAGACCAGAACACTTTGTAACCGGGCCCTTGAGCTGCTTCCTTGGGCCCACTCCAACCCTGCGGGGTGCTTTCTCACTTTAATCAATTCCTGCTTTCGCTGTTTCCTTCCTGCATTTCATTCCTCTGCTACTTTTGTAGCATTTTGTTCAATATTTTGTTCAAAACACCACGGACTTGGACAACTCATAGTCAAAACCCTCCACTGGTAACAGGAACACATTCCAGGTAGAAGGAGAAGCATCTGCAAATGCTCTGAGGCGAGAATGGCACATTCTTCTACCTTCTCTTCTGTTTTTTCCTCCTCATTTCTAGTAAGTTATTTTTTAATTTTTTAAATTTTTATTATTATTTTGTTGTGAGATAGCATCTCGCTCTGTCACCCAGGCTGGAGTACAATGGCGTGATCTCGGCTCACTGCAACTTCCGCCTCCTGGGTTCAAGTGATTCTCCTGCCTCAGCCTCCCAAGTAGCTGGGATTACAGGTGCACACCACCACACCTGGCTAATATTTGTATTTATAGTAGAGATGGGGTTTCACCATGTTGTTCAGGCTGGCTCGAACTCCTGACCTCAAGGAGACCCGCCCACCTCAGCCTCCCAAAGTGTTGGGATTACAAGCATGAGCCACCAGATCCAACCTCTAGTAAATTATTGAATAAATGTCTACATTGTGACAACAATGTCCTCACAATCTTAATCCCCTGTGACTCAGTTTCTGCTCCTACAGATTGGCTGAAACTATTCTCCTGATGGCCACCATTGTTGTTAGCAGTGGCCAGTCCATAAGGGTCAGCAGCAACCTCAGTTCTTGCTTCCTCAGAAGAAAGAATTGAACTGAGGGGCATAGGCAGAAGGAGAGATGGAGACAAATTTTAGAACAGGAGTGAAAATTTATTTGTTAATTTTTATTTTTTATGATTTTTTTGAGATTAAGTTTTGCTCTTGTCACCTAGGCTGGAGTACAGTGGTGCAGTCTCAACTCAATGCAACCTCCACCTCCTAGGTTTAAGCAGTTCTCCTACCTCAGCTTCCCAAGTAGCTGGAATTACAGGCATCCACCACCACTCCCAGATAATTTTTGTATTTTTAGTAGAGATTGGGTTTCACCATGTTGACCAGGCTGGTCTCAAACTCCTGACCTCAGGTGATCCACCTGTCTTGGCCTTCCAAAGTGTTGGGATTACAGGTGTGACCCACTGCGCCCGGCCTGAAAATGTATTAAAAAACTTTAGAGCGGGACTGAAAGGAGGTAAAGTACACTTGGAAGAGGGCCAAGCAGATGACTTGAGAGAGTCAAGTGTGCACTTTGACTTTTGACTTGGGGTTTTATACATTGGCATACGTCTGATTTGCTACTTCTCCCCTGCTTCTTCCCTCAGGGTGGGCTCTCTGCATACATGGTGGCCTGCCAATGTTTGGGAGGGGACCACCGTGTGCAGCATGTTCATTGGAGTTGTACACATGCTCCCTTGAGGCATTATTCTCTTACCAGCCGATTGTCCCTAGGAGGTCATATACCAGTTAAACTCTGCCATTGTGCCTCTTAGTGTGCATGCTTGAGCCCACTCACCTAACTCCTGAGATCTTATCAGGAAGCTGCTGATCAACAATTTCAGGTTTTTTCTAGCTATAGGGAGACTTCCTTTCCCTGGCACTGGCTGCAACCAATTATTATTGACCATCACCTGATGGTTGCCTGACATTCCTGGTTGGGGGGGTGGTGGGACAGGGGGAGCCCTCCCCTGCCCTGCTCATGCCTGATGAGCTACCTACTGTAATAATGTCTTTCTAGGTGTGACAGTGACCTGAGAATAAGAAAAAAGAAACAGAATGTTAGACCCTGAGTCCTTTTGTCCAGTAGTTGGACATCAGTACTCAGCCTCATTCTGTGAGACAGTAGATCTTTACCAGGGTAGGGAGTATAGGAGAAACCTTCATAAGATGTGAAAGCCCCCTTAGACTCCTGTAAGCTGGATTGGGTGCCCATCTTTGTGTTTCTCTAGTCTCCGGTCATAGCTGTCCTCTCTTGCCTTTACCTGTATGGAACGTTCTTTCTCTTTGATCTTTACTAGGCTGCCCATTTCTCATTATTTAAACTGATAGATGGAATTATAGATTCAATCTATCTGTGATAGATTGGCCCCACATTCTCCTTTGGTTTTTTTTTTTTTTTTTTTTGTAGTTTTTTGTTGTTTTTGAGATGGAACCTCACTCTGTCACCCTGGCTGGAGTGCAGTGGTGCAATCCCGGCTC
>NW_012103365.1:4149803-4154315 GCF_000951045.1 Mandrillus leucophaeus
TCACTTGGCCCTTTTTTTTTTTTTTTTTTTTTTTTTGGCTTTTTCTTTGGGAAAATGACATTTCCCCATTGAATTGTATTGGTGGATGTGGTACCTGTCTTAATTTAGATTGCCACCAAAGTAATCTTAGGTAAAGAAGTTGAGTTCAAGTAGTTTATTTGGGATGCGGTTTTGAGCCTGCTTCAACCTCCCAAGTAACTGGGATTACAGGCATGCACCACCACACCTGGCTAATTTTTTGTATTTAGTGGAGATGGGGTTTCACCTTGTTGGTCAGGTTAGTCTCGATCTCCTGACCTCAGGTGATCCACCCACCTCAGCCTCCCAAAGTGCTGGGATTACAGGCGTGTGCCACCATGCCCAATGTACAAAGTGCTATGTAAATATTAGTTATTGTTATGCCTAAGGGACGTATCTGTGTGAAGACTGGCCTATAAGTCCCTGTGCTTTTAGGATTCCAAATCATGCTTCCTCAACCTGTGAAAAGCACAGATCAGCTGCCCTTTCTTGGGCCTGGCTCAGTGTTTGCATTAGAGAAAAGGGAAAAGTACATTCCAAAATCACTTACTATCATCTCAATTTCTAATAGGTTAGGAAAAAAAAAAAAAAACAAACTCAAATCACCTACTATGTGCCAGGCATCATGACAGATATCTCTTTGAAGATCCTAACAAGACCACTGAGAGACAGATACTATTACTGCCAACAGAAATGCTAGCTTTTCTCTCAGACACAAAATTATTTTTTTAATTTTTTAGAGAAAGGGCTTCACTCTGCTGCCCAGGCTAGAGTGCAGTGGTATAATCATAGCTTACTGCAGCCTCAAACTCCAGAGCTCAAGCCATCCTCTTGCCTCAGGCTCCCAAGTAGCTGAGATCACATGCATGTGCCATCATGCTTGGCTAATTTATTTTTTGTAGAGATGGGATGTCAATATGTTGCCCAGGCTGATCTGAAATTCCTGGACTCAAGTGATCCTCCTGCCTTGGCCTCCTAAAGTTACAAGTGTTACAAGTGTAACAAATGGTTACAAGTGTAAGCCACTGTGCCAGCTCAGAACAACTATTAATATTTCCAATATGCAAAGAACTCCCTTGAGAAGAAACAAATAAACCACCTGCTAGGAAAATGAGCAAAAGCAATGAGTAGACCCCTCACCGAAGAGGACATCCAAATGGCCAAAGGTTATCTCTAAGGATGCTCAAGGACATGCAAATTAAAGCTAAAATAAGATACAATTTTTTAATCCATTAGACTGGGAAAAAACTAAAAAGAGAAGCTATTTCAAGGTGACAAAAATGTGAGAAAATACTTTCATATGTTGCTGGTGGGAATATGAAATGTGACAACAAGGAATACTGGGAAAAACTTAAATGTTAAGCTACACACGTGTGTTACCAAGTAATCTTACATTTAATAATCAGGTTATGGCCAGGCGTGATGGCTCATGCCTGTAATCCCAGCACTTTGGGAGGTTGAGGTGGGTGGATCACCTGAAGTTGGGAGTTCGACACCAGCCTGACCAACATGGAGAAACCCCATCTCTACTAAAAATACAAAATTAGCTGGGCGTGGTGGTTCATGCCTGTAATCCCAGCTACTTGGGAGGCTGAGGCAGGAAAATCGCTTAATCCGGGAGGCAAAGGTTGCAGTGAGATCACACCATTGCACTCCAGCCTGGGCAACAAGAGCGAAACTCCGTGTCAAAAAAAAAAAAAAAAAAATCAGGTTATGTAAATTAGAGCATCTCTCTATTAGAATATAGTGTTCAACGTTGTTTCTTTGCAGAAAAATTGGAAACTAGCCTGAATGTTCATCAGTACAAGACTGATTGAATACATGGGTCCACATATGACATGTAGTGCAGTCATTAAAAACAATAAGTAAAAATAAACTGTGGTACATCCCTGTAATGAAATACTGCTCAGCAAAAATGAATGAACTATTGGTACACACGACTTAGAGGAATCTCAAAGGCATTATATGGGACAAGAGAAGCCAATTTCAAATATAGTGCGATTTCATTGATTTTTTTTTTTTTTAAGGTGGAGTCTCACTCTGTCACCCAGGCTAGAGTGCAGTGGCATGATCTCGACTCACTGCAACCTCTGTCTCCCAGGTTCAAATGAATCTCCTGCCTCAGCTTCCCAAGTAGCTGGAATTACAGGTGCATGCCACTACGCCCGGCTAATTTTTGTGTTTTTGGTAGAGACGGGGTTTCACCATATTGGTCAGGCTGGTCTTGAACTTTTGACCTCAGGTGATCCACCCGCTTTGGTCTTCCAAAGTGCTGGGATTACAGGCATGAGCCACTATGCCTGGCCAATGTGACATTCTTGAAATGGCAAGACTATAATGTTGAAGAACAGATTAGTGGTTGTTGGGACTTAGGGATGGAAGGAGAGTGTGACTACAGGATGTAGTCACACATCCTGAAGAACTTTTTGGGTTGATGGAAATGTAGAAGGAACTTTTTGGGTTGATGGAAATGTACATGTTTATTGTGGCAGTGATCACATGAATGCAGGCATTGCTGAAATTCATAGAACTATACACTCCCAAAAGGTTGATTTTGCTGTGTAATAATGTATAAAACATGTTTAACAACATCAAAAATAAGTTATTTCTATGCCAATTGTCTGGGCGGGGTCTCCTGATAATTTAGGACGAAAAAAGTTGTAAAACAAGGTGGATACCATGATCTTATTTTTGTGAAACTAACCAAAAATCCTTTCTATGTACGATTATGTGTTTGTGTATGTTTCTATGAGCATAAGAAAAAAGTGGAAAAACACCCTCTAGGTTGTTGATACTGATTATCTCAGGAAGGCTGGAATGGAAGGGGAAGCATTAGGAAGTGTTTCTTTGTATATCTTTGCATTATTTCACTGGTTATATTGATCTAATACTACATTTTTAATTGAAGCAAGAGAGTCAGATAAAATTAATACAGGAAAATTAAAGAAGTCAGAGAAAATCAGAAAGAAGGCTAGTAAGAAAGAAGGCAAGAAAAGTCCAAGAGAGAACTGGTTGGTGGAAAAGTGGCAAAAAAGTGACCTTCGGGGTTCAGTGGGGCCTGTGAAGTACCCATTAAATCTCCAAATCAGAAAAATATGAGTGTTGGCCAGGCATGGTGGCTCACACCTGTAAAGCCAGCACTTCGGGAGACCAAGGCGGGTGGATCTACTGAGGTCAGGAGTTTAAGACTAGCCTGGCCAACATGGTGAAACCCCGTCTCTACTAAAAATACAAAAATTAGCTGGGCGTGGTGGCAGGTGCCTGTAATCCCAGCTACTTGGGAGGCGGAGGCAGAAGAATTGCTTGAACCCAGAGGTGGAGGTTGCAGTGAGTCAAGATTGTGCCACTGCACTCTAGTCTGGACGACAAGACTCTAGCCTGGACGACAAGAACGAGACTCCGTCTCAATATGAGTGTTGCTGGAACTAAAGGAACATTCTGCACCTGGGCCCAGGGACAAGCTGTGATGCAAGGGTTAAGACTTGGGCCCTAATATGGTTTGGCAGTATGTTCCCACCCAAATCTCATATTGAATTCTAATTCCCAGTGTTGGGGGAGGGACCTAGTGGGAGGTGATTGGATTATGGGGGTGGAATTTCCCATGCTGTTCTCGTGATAGTGAGTGAGTTTTCACAAACTCTGATGATTTGAAAGTGTATGACACTTCCTCCCTCATACTCTCTTTCTCTCCTGCCACCACATGAAGAAGGTGCTTGTTTCCCCTTCACCTTCTGCCATGGTTGTAAGTTTCCTGAAGCCTCTTAGCCATGCTGCCTGTTAAGTCCATGGAACTGTGAGTCAATTAAACCTCTTTTCTTTATAAATTACCCAGTCTCAGGTAGTTCTTTATAGCAGTGTGAGAACAGATTAATACAGGTTCATTTCGAGGGCTCAAGGCAGGTTTCATAGCTCTCCTTTGTTTCTTCTGTATGTTCGTTTGTTCACCTGTGCATCCATCATCCATCACTCATCTACCTTTTGTTAAATGCCTACTGTGTTCTTAATTTTTAAACTTATGCTCTTTCTTTCCTCCAAATCATAATAAAATCCAAAATAAAATCCAGTTTTGTGTGCTGGTCTTTAGAGGCTACAGTTAATGAAGATATTGGGATCCTTTACTAAGATTTTATTTCTTTTTTAAAAAATATTTTCAACTTTTATTTTAGATTCGGTGGGTACGTGTGCAGGTTTGTTACCTAGGTATATTGCATGATGCTGAGGTTTGGGGTATGCATTCATACTACCTGGGTGACAGATCATTTCCCATCACCCAGGTAGTGAGCACAGTACCCACCAGTTAGTTTTTCAATGCTTGCCCCCTCACTGCTTCCTCACTTTAGTAGTCCCCCGTGTCTATTGTCATCTTTATGTCCATAAGTACTCAACGGTTACCTCCTGCTTCTAAGTGGGATTTGGTTTTCTGTTCCTGTGTCAATTTGCATAGGATAATGGCCTCCAGCTGCATCCATGTTGCTGCAAAGGATGTGATTTCAT
>NW_012103365.1:4154639-4155980 GCF_000951045.1 Mandrillus leucophaeus
GGCTGGAGTGCAGTGGTGCAATCCCGGCTCACTGCAACCTCCACCTCCTAGGTTCAAGTGACTGTCTTGCCTCAGCCTCCTGAGTAGCTGGTGTTACAGGCATCCACCAACACACCTGGCTAATTTTTGTAGTTTGAGTAGAGACGGGGTTTTGCCATGTTGCCCAGCTGGTCTTGAACTCCTGATGTCAAGCAATCCACCCACCTCAGCCTCCAAAAGTGCTGGGATTCTAGGCATGAGTCACCGT
Source organism: Mandrillus leucophaeus (assembly GCF_000951045.1). NCBI lineage: Eukaryota > Metazoa > Chordata > Mammalia > Primates > Cercopithecidae > Mandrillus > Mandrillus leucophaeus. The sequence goes on from NW_012103365.1 coordinate 4,154,887, forward strand.
ACCCGGCCTCTCCCGTGTAATAGTATCATGCATCCATTTGTCATGGCCTCATAGTGGGTAGCATCTACTTTCCTGTCTCTTGGCTGTTACTTTGGCTATTGGGATATTAATAGACATGATGCAAGCAGAGGCTTGGGACGCGCTAGGTGGGCTGGACTTCCTGCATTCCTATCATTACTGTAGGATGGAAGTGCTCTAGGAGTCCAACCCATCTCCCAAAAAGGGGAGACAGTGCAGCATACATGAACCCAACCCAGCCTGGATCAGCCAAACCCCAGTGAACCAACAGATGTGTGAGCAAGAAATTCACATAAGTTTGACATAAATATAACTCAATGCATACGAATTGAATAAATAAATATGGCATATACTGCAGTAGTCTATAGGCTTGTCCGTGAGCTCTTCGGTGTTGGGGGTAGGAACCTTGCTGCATAATAGGGGCCATCAATGGTCCAGGTAAGCAGTAGGCACTCTGAATACTTTTTGGAGGAGGTCTGAGTCTTCTTCAGGAATCTCTCTAGCAGCCTCAGCTTCCATTTATTGGCTATTCAGGCAGGAGTCAAGGCAGACTTCTGCTAAATTTTCATGGATTTCAGAGTTTGGTCCCATTTCTGATTTTATGGCCCTTTTCTTACTGACATGAATTATTATGTGCATTCTCTGCTTTGAGTGATCTTCAAGGCTAGACATTCTCCCAAGCTACTAGGTACCCAGGACATGCTGCAGAATGATCTGAGGGTCTGCATAGTGATGAGGGGTGATTTGATGTCTGCTCATCATGGAGGATGAGATGGACAGATACAATCCCATGTGTCATCAGTGACAATAGCAATGCCACCTGATTTACAGGTCTCCTAGGGCACTCCCATTGTGCATTAAAATGTCTGTGTTGGAGTGTACTTTGTCTGAGTGTCTTGGCTCTGGCCTTGGGGATTTAAAAGAGGAATTGACTCACATTGCCTTTGTTGGCCAGATGAAGCTCTGGGTGATAATTCTAAAGTAAGATGTCTGTGTAGAGAACACCAAGATCTATCTGCATGAGGTGGGAATCGTTTGCTTTTCTGTCCAACGTGTTTTTTTCTTTTTTTTTTTTT